>NC_056749.1:534830476-535115476 GCF_019279795.1 Protopterus annectens | reverse complement strand
TTAAGCTGTAAATAGCATTGCTTACCAAAATAAAAAACATTATGTTCCAAAGCAAGTTTCACTAACATTAGCAAAAGCTCACAATGTTCAGGGGAATATATCCCAGATTCAATTAACCAAAATTGTACAGCAGAAATGCCCCCTTGATGTGGAATACTTGTATAAAGTGATTGTACATCCAAACTACAGAGATAAGAATCATGTGTCACCTGTAGGTCATTCATTAATCGTAAGAATTCACTAGGATCTTTAATTCTGGCTCTTACTAGGTGTAGTAGTGGTTTGAGCTGATTTTCCAAATACATAGAAGTAGGTTCCATTAATGAACCTCTGCCTGATACTATGGGTCTACCGGGGGGGGGGCGGCATTCTTATGAATCTTGAGAAGTTTATAAAACAACTGCAGTCTAGGATCTTTCACTATTAGCTCTTTATAAATAGCATCTATAATATCACCCTCAGTCTTGTATTGTAAAAGTATTGCATCAATCTTATGTTTAAAATCTGTGGTAGGATCTAAGGGCAGCTTATAATAGTATCTAACATCTTCCAATTGTCTTAAAACTTCCCTAGTATACTAATTTCTTTCCCATATCACAGTGCCCCCACCCCCCTTATCGGCCTTAAGAATAACCAAATCCTTGTTCTACCTCAGTTGCATCAAACTCTGCCATTCAGATTTTGATAAATTATTATTATGATGTTTAAATATTGCATTTTGATTAACATGCAAGTCTTCAAAAAGTTTCACCCTAGGGTGATGAGGGTTAAAAGAGGATTTATTGACCTTAAAATCTAAAAATTCAGAGTATGCAGTCTCACATTTATTGTTAAAAAAATATTTTAAATTCAAAATTCTACAGAAAATTTTAACATCTATGCAAACATTATATTGTGACACAAAATGCGATGGAACGTAACTTAACCCTTTATTCAATACACTTTTTTCACCAGTTGTCAAAACTGAACTTGTACGATTCATTATTAGGTCGTCTCCATTTTCCAACACATTAATGCTGCTGTTAACCAATCAACATCAAGAACATTATTCTGATATGAATCAGCATCATAAATGAAATTTCCAGCAGCTAAACAATCATTAGTGTCCTTTACATTTTTATCAAATCCCTGAAAGTCTTTTTGATGGTATCCATTTTTACATTTTCGATGTTTTCTTCCACCCCTTCTAAAGGGCCTGTTTTCCCTATTGCCGTCTTAAGTAATGGAGAGACCAGTTCAGGGATGTCTCGAAAGTCATTATCTGTGTCTGTACATGTGCATTAGAAGCAAAATCTGATGCACTGGAATCTGTTGCTAAATTAAAACTATGGGTGGGTTTCAATATCGGCCAACCTCTCTTTCTTTTCTCTCTGTTAGATTATTAAATGACCCCGAAAATCTAACATCATGTTTATATGACTTCGATTCACTTCATAATCTCGAAATACTGAAATCTTGAATTTCAGTTTTTCGAGACTATGAAATCGAATCCACACAACACCAAAACACCAAAACCATGAAGCCCAAAACCACGAAATTCAAAACACCTAAAATACAGCACACACCAGACCACACATATACCACAACACCCACATCACAACATAAACAAACAAAACAAAACACATCCACAAAGCTGCAACACAAATAAGTGTGGGGGGGCCCCCTGCACCCCCATGTGGGGGGGATGCGCCACCCCTCCACTTATATATTTTAACTCCGAGATCGCACAAACAGTAAACAAAAGCAAACACAGACACACACACACACACACACACACACACACACACACACACACACACACACACACACACACACACACACACACACACATTCTACAGTCCCTCACACACATCACACATGTCATCACACTCACATACACTCAAACTCCCAACCAAAATCCTTACAAAACACTCACATACCTGACATAACACCTAAATCCACACACGGCACTGCACACTATCCACATACAATCCCGGACATTACGTAGCGTAAAGCCATAACCGCAAATTCGAGATATTCGAATTTGTGATTATGCACTTTCGCTATTTTCAAACTTCGACTTTATAGTCACAAGATACTGAAATTCAACATTTCAGTATTTCGAGATTTTAAAGTGTTTATATATATATATATATATATATATATATATATATATATGTGTGTGTGTGTGTACGTGTGTAATATGAGTGCATACAATTCTTTATAACAAAGTTAACATAGTAGAGTTAAGCATTATTAATGTATACATTCCAGTAAATATTACTTAATGTTTTACTTATTCATTGTCACACATTGGCTGTGTGTTGCGCATGCAGGCTTTGTCAATATCTTTATATACGTATTTTTTTTCTTTGTATTGCTAAGTGCATTTATTACTTATTATCTTTGCCAATGTAGCCTGAGTTCTGAATGAATAGGGCCCTGAGACCAGTTTACTTTCCTGGTTACCAATGTATAAATAAATACAAAACAGAAAAAAGGGGGGGGGGGGCGGGGTGAACATACATGACAGAAATAATTAAGAATCTAGTTCATAGGTTCATAGGGTCATAGGTTGGTACTAGGCTATCGGCCCTAAGGCCTATGCAAGCCTAGCCATAACAATTCCCTGGAAATTTTTTCCCACAATATTTACTTCTCTGGGCCCCTGTCTAGCAGGGTGACTGACATTATCCCCGGGGTGAATTTCCTATCTCCCATCTAATCATCAAGGTTCCTTTTGAAGAGGGCCAGTGAGGTGCTCTGCTTGACATGTATGGGCAGTCTCTTCCAGAGTATGGGGAATCTCTGGGTCAGGAACCTATCCCTCCTGCATGTTTTGTTCAATGTGATGATAAAGTTTAGATCCCTGGAGCGTTTGGCTCTGAGGGATTGGGATTTCTTTAAGTGGAGTATGTCCAAAAGTTCATGGTTTGACATGGCCTTGTATGTTAAGCAGGGACTGCCTCTGAGTAGACGATATGCCACAGAGTATAGCTGGAGTTATTTTAGACGGTCAGCATATGGCATCTGCTTTAGGCCTGTGATTCTTTTAGTGAGGTATTTCTGTGGCCTTTCGAGCTGTTGCAGATGTCTTGTGAGGTAGATACCAAATGGGGCATTATACTCTATAATGGGTCTAATGAGGGATGAGTACAGTGGGACAATGACCTCTTTTTTTCTGGATGAAAAGCCCTTAGTGATGAGGTGTGCCACATAGAAGGATTTCCTGACTGTTGTGGCGATGTGGTTATCGAAAGTGAGACCACTTTCCACTTGTGTCCCTAAGTCTCTCATCACACTTTCGATGTTTAGTGTCCTGCCACCTATGTGGTAGTTCATGGGTACATGTTTTTTTCCAAAGGGGATAACTATACATTTCTTGGCATTAAGCTTGAGCCCATGGCTCTGGCACCAGGCATCTGTTTCTGTAAGGCCCTTTTGTAGAATATCCACATAATTTGGGGATTCTATAATGGCTCCCAGTTTTCAGTCATCTGCAAACTTTGTTAGCCTGAGTCCCTTAATGTTGGCCTGTACTTCAGAGAAGAAGATGCCAAACAAGAGTGGTCCCAGGACTGAACCCTGACGTACTCCACTTGTCACTTGTCTGGAGCTGGATTTGGAGTTGGCTACTTTTACTGTCTGGTTCTGTCAGTAAGCCAGATGGCAACCCATCGAGTGACATAGGGATTTATGCCCAGCTTAGTAAGTTTATCTATGATTCCAGAGTGGGGGATGGTGTCGAAGGCCTTGGCGAGGTCCAGATAGGCTTTGTGGACCTCCTTACCCTCGTCCACAGCTCTGGAGACTGATTCGAAGAAGTCAATCAGATTCAGGAGACAAGATCGGCCCTTCACAAACCCAAACTGGATGGGGTCCAGCGTCTGGAGGTTGCCAATATTTTTGTTTATAAGTTCCATGATAATGCATTCCATGCCCTTGCAGATCAGGCTTGTCAGACTGATGGGACGGTAGTTCCCAGGATCCAAGGTGGATTCTCCCTTGTGGACTGGGATAACTGTAGCTGTGCGCCACTCAGTGGGCACGAAGCCTGAGGTGAGGCTATGATTAAACATGACACTTAGGTGGGGTGCCCGTTCATTTTGTAGTTCATGTAGTACACAGCCTGGGATGTCATCTGGCCCCATGGATGCTGTATTCTTAGCTTTGGAGAGTGCTGTTTCTACCTGTGTGGCTGTGATTATCAGAATTTGGCAATCTTTTGGTATTGAGATGGGCCCTTTAGGGGTGTGAGAGGGGAGTGAAGTTGGCACTAAATCGATCTGCCAGGATATTGGCAATATCCTTGGGATCAGTATATTTAATGCCATTCTGTTGTAGTTCAGAGCAGATCTGAGCATTGCCATTTAGATTCTTGACATAACTATAGAATGCCTTGTGGTTGTCTTTGGAATCTTTGGCAATTTTATTTTCGTAACTAGCTTTTGAGGATTTTATGTGGGATCTCAGCTTCTTACTGAGGCTGGTGAGGGAGTTTTTTGCATCCTGGGATTTTTCTCTTTTCTGCAACAGTTTCTTCCTTCTGTTGTATAGTTTGTTTATAGCAGGGGACCACCAGATTGGCTTCCTTTTTTTGGAGAAGAGCATCTTGGTTCTATTTGGGATGGCACGATTCATGCACAAGTGGATGTGCTCGTACAGTGCCTTAGTGTAGGATTCTGCAGTCGAACTTCCAGATCCTGTCTGCATGGGTGTTGGGAAGTTTGTCACTTCTGACTTCAGTAGCATGAAGTTGGCTTTGGAGAAGTTTTTTAAGGAGGTTTCCTTACTGGGGGGTGAGGGTGGGATGTGGATGTCAAGGGTGATTTGCTTATGGTCAGACCTGACCAATGAGGGGATGACCACTGGTGTGGAGCATCTGTCTCCCATGTTGGTAATGACCAGGTCTAGGATATTGGAGCCCCTGGTGGGACAATGGATTAGTTGATCCAGGGCATTGGAATTTATGAATTCCAAGAACCGTTGGGAAAAGGAGTTGGTACCCGAGTAGTTTTCCCAGTTAATGGCAGGGTAGTTGAAATCACCTAGTATTAGGGTGTTTGGCTGTATCTTAATATTTTCCAGTATGTTTAGGAAGGTGTAGTGAGAATCTTGGGGTATGGTGGGGGATCTGTAGCAATCTACAATTTGGATTGCAGTCTTACCTAGTGTTAGTTGCACCTGGAGAATTTCAGATGCATTGTGTTGGGCAACTAGCCTGGAGGTGTGAATATCCTTGGTGAATATGTACACTCCTCCACCTTTAGTGTTTCCGTCTTGGTTTTGTGGCCGAAAAGTGTGGTAAGAATTGTAGCCTGGTATTGCAGGGGTGCTCTCTGGAGCCTTGAACCAGGTCTCAGTCACTGCACAGATATCGATGTACTCCATTTTTAGGAGTGCCTCGAGAGAGTGCATTTTGAGGTTTAGACTTCTAGCATTGAGTAGCATTACCTTCAGATTTTGCATGCTTGTATCTGTTACGGTGGTGGTTTTATCCTTTGAACCTTGCCTAAAAAAGGCACTATAGGGGTGGCAAGAGCTTTAGCCAGTAACCTGAATCCCAGGGGTGACAGGTGCAGACCATCTTTGGCAAAGCATTGTGGTTTGTCGATCATGTCTTCCCAGGCAGATAAATACTGGATCCCCTTTGAATGACACCAGAAGCTTAGCCAATTGTTGAAGTCAATCATTTTGTCCTTATACTGTGGTATCATTCTGGGTGAAGGCAGGATGCTACTCAGGGCTAGGGTCATACCTGCCTGGGACACATGATCCAAGAGCTCTTCCATGTCTCTTTTCATGTAGTCCAGGGAGGTACGTCTCAAGTCATTTACTCCAGCATGGGCAATGACAGAGTCGTATTTGTACTTGTTGTGGAGTGACTTGCATTATGTGGCAGATCCTGCACCCGACAGGCAGCTGACTGTAATTTTCTCCTTGTTCAGCCTGGTGAGTGGGACATCAGTGTGCCTGACTATAGAGTCACCTATGACTAAAGTGTTGGGTACATTGTCTTGCCTTAGGGGCTGTTGTTGGGTGGCACACTGGTGTTGTGAGCTATGTGTCACTTTGGTTGTGACTGGTGTTTATTTGCATTTCGGCTTCGGAGGTCCTTGTTGCTTGGGCAGGTTAATGTTAAGGGTCTCCGCATATGTGGGTTTAGTGTTGCTATGTGTGGGAGTTGATGGTGTGGGTTTTGAAGGGCTATGAGTTGCTATAGGTGTAATGCAGGTGTTAGCCTTCTCCTCTTGACTGTCTAGCACATTCTTGAGTGGAGAGAGCTTTGCGTCCAGTTTGGCTATGTAAGTGCATCTCTCGCAGGTTGTAGTATTGGGTGGTAGGAGGAGAGGATTGTCTGTGCACGTGAGGCAGTTGCCGCATTGCCCCAGTACGCCCAGATTCACCAGGCGGACAGGAGAAACCACTGTAAGCTGACCCTTGGACATGCCTGTTTAGGTGCTTTTTTGTAAGGTTTAAGAGCTGTTTTCCCTTACCTTTGCAAGGTACTTTGCAGTTGTAGGCTGTTTAGTGCCTATGATTAATTTCTCCTTATTGATAAGGAGAGCTGAGTGCTTGTATCAGGTTCAGGCTTCCTAGTGCTTTACAGCAGGTTCTAGAGCAAGTGCTAGTCACAGGGGTTCAGATGTTAGTGCTACTACTGAGAAACCAGCTAGTTTTAAGGGAAAATTTGAACAGCAGATTTTCTGGCACCTGGAAAAGTTTAACTGTAGCCTCGTAGTGCTGCACGATGTGAAAATTGTGCAAACACACACGTTTTTAAGCCAGAAAGTTGAAAGGGATAGAAATCAGCCCAAAAAGGCTAATAAAATTACAATTTCAGAGCTGGAAACCACTCCTCTAGTGTTAAATAGGCAGTACAATGCTCACCAGTCCCACTGGTAGGCAGTAGGACTTCCCTCTGCCACAGCAAGGTCTGGATAGCTCTGAGCACAGAAAATAAAGTCCTGAGACAAGCAAGGCCTGCAATATGGACTGGCTAGAAAAGGTGGGAAGCAAGCAAACAAGATAGTATATATATTTTTTTGTTGAAACAGGCTAAACAATGCAATAATACAGTAAATAAGCACAGAAAAGTCTAACACACTTGAGTGTGTAGTCCTAAACAGTAAATGCAATTAAAACTCTACAAAATTAGCAATTTAAAAGTTTTTAAATGAAGCAAGGCAAGTGCACAACTGAGAAACAATTTAAGTGGCAGTAATACAGCAGAGTACGTAGCTAGTCTACATATACAGAGAAGTCTATATATACAGAAAAGCAGCTAAAACACACAAACCCTTCAGATGCAGTGCAACCTAGAGTACTTGAGTTGTAGCAATATTAAGGCAATTACAGTTATAGTAAATGCTCTAAAATACACTCTGTATTTCCAAAATGTTTGAGAAGCACAGTCAGAACATAAGGAAATTCAGGCAAATTTTTTTTTTTTTTTTGAAAGGGAAAAAGGAGAAACAGAAGGCCTTATCAAATGGTCTCTCCGTGTTAGGTAGAATGAGCTAATGACACTAGACTGGGAGGAGTGTCCTAGATCAGATTTACAGTAGGGGCGGGCAACTGCAAAGTCACCAAGTATAACACAAGACACCAACAGAGAGGGTGGGGTGGGGACACTAAAGCTATTAGCCTACAAAGCACTAGAGAAAGCCACAAAATGAAAGTTATTTGTAAAGATACAGAATGCTTTAACTGCAAACAAATCAGTTACCCATGCAGATTACAATAAAAGTGCTGTATATAAATTGCTAGAAACAATAAACTGTATAAATAATAAAAAAAAAAAACAGGATACTTATATATCGCAGCTAAGAGTTGGAGTCCACACCTCTCATCCACTCTGTTCAGTGTGTATAAAGCACATTTTAATTCTGCATCATTCATGAGAGAGAAAAAAACATTCCACTGAAGGCATTGGGAAGTAGCAGACAAACTTACTTTGGAATCCTACTACATGACATCTGTACATTAAACAGCAAGGATCATTTACTTCAGTGAGAGTTTTTACACCTCAGTATGAGAATGTGGGGGAAGGTCTGTTCTTTTAGAAATACAAAAGAATCCCTTTACAACAGCCTGCTATTTACGCATTTTATTTTGCTGGAAGTAGCTCTGACAGACACCTACATGAGGTTCTGTCAGGGAAACAGAAGTAACTCTGTTACCATAAGGTGTGTTAGATGTCAATGCTTCACAGGCCTGCCATTCTATCTTAATGGCATGAGAAAAGAACACCACTTCCTTATGTCTAGTGTGACTGATACAAAGAGGACTTGAAATGTATTTTGGGAAGAAGGAATGAAAGCAAGAAAACAAGATCACTATACTAAGGCAGGCTCCATCATCCGTCATTTGAGGAAAACATGTTAAAATTGTAAAAGAAGCACTTGGAGTGATTTTGAGGCATTAACATAGCTCAGAAAACAAAGATACAATGAAAAAAAAGTTGTTTTGAGTTCTAAGGTGGAGTTTTCCTTCAGGCAACACACCTGTTTGGGGTCCCTCACTCATTCTACTGTAATTGTTCCATGGAAGTTTGTAAACCATCATAGCGTTTTTGAAGTAGCAGTAAGCTGTTATGTAGTAACCTAAAAACTCATTGCTACGTTGAGGGAACAGTGGGACAGCTTACAGGCTGACATTAGAGTGCAGCTCAGGGCAACTTCCCAGCCCCCCTTCCATTTTTCTCATTGCAGTCTGCAACACCAGTTCCCCTAGCTATTTTAGTTTAAAGGTATAGAGATAGTTATGTTTAAAAGCCATCACTGCAAATTGGTGTTCTTTTTGGACTAAAGTAGAGACTATCATCGCATAAGTTTGGTCTCCCCATCAAGTCTACCATCCTTCTACTTTTTCTGAGCCTTTCAGCATTGTTTATTTTTTTTCACAGTTTGTGGATTGCTGGCAAAGGTAATTACTCTGAGAATGCTACTCTCCCATTCTTGGTCATCTCTTTGCCATCTTCTTGTCTGTGTTTGCTACTATCACATTTATTTTTTGTCAGGGCACTGCAGCTTACATACACCACAACATATGTCCACCTTTATGATTTCCTCCGATGTCTTACAAAGTCTAAGCCCCGGGACTTGCTTCATTGTAATTTGGTCTTCTCTGTCTCTCTTGCTAAGATTCTTAATTTAAAAAACTTACTTCTGTCCTTTCACTTGGTTCCAGCCTCCATCACTTCCTGTCTTATGTCTGTTTTGCTTTTGTTAGCAACCTTCGCACTAATCTCATCTCCAGTTCAACTAACCTAGTCGTTCTCATTCTTTGCTAGTTGTCTCACTCTCTGTGATGCATGTTATCCCTTTTCCATCTTTCCTGCACTCTTTCTGTAAGCTGTGTTCACTTTTTGCCCATGTCACCATCTTTCTCTCTCATTTAGGTGAGTAAACACCCTTGCACAAAACAGGGGAGTCTTGCTGTCCTTGTGCTAACTTCTTCATGGCTACATCTGGATGTGTATGTCCCTCATTGTGTATTAATGGTATCTCTCCAACTTGGCATTGTTTTCATTGTCATTTCCTTTCACTTAGTCTCTGCCACACTACTTGCCTTATTTACCCTGTCCTGTTTATTGACATCTTGCTGCCTCTTATTCTGTCCCAGGCTGTCCTTTCTCACATTAGTAGCCACTCTTCTATCAGCTAGTGTTCTGTTATCTCTAGCTTCCATATTCTTTCATAAAGCTTCCCTGTTTTCTTTGAAACACACGTCCTCTGCCACCTTTTGAGCTAAACTGCTGTGCTTCATGCAGAACACATCACCCTCTCTCTCCCACTTTCCTTGCACAGTTTGTTCTGTTTTTGCATTCTAGATACAAACCTTTAATTTTTATTGCATTTATTTGTATATACATACATTTTTAAATTCTTCAAGGCATATACAAGTGAGCTCATCAGATGTCTGTATTTACTTGTGCCTTGTGTGATGTATGGTCCACTGACACCACTGTTGTTTGCCTGTCTAACACTGAATGGGTTTGAATCCTACCTGTGCTAATTAGTGTGTCACATGGGTATGTAAGAGACAGGGCTACAATCCTTGGATCTACTTCACTGCCCCAAATAGGTCTGATAGCTACCAAAGGAATGGTCTCTCGAATCATACCAGTGTAACCCAACAAGCTAAAGTAAAAGTGCAGACAAGTCTGATTCAATAACCAATTCACCAACTGCAATTTGGCTCCAAGAGCATAAAGGTAATGAGACCATTCCCTTGCTTATTGGTTTCCAACATCCAAACTCAGACTAGAACTACTCATTGACCCCTTATAAAGTTGTTTTTGACCTCTCACCTCATGTATTTCTCACCAGTCTTTCTCTGTGAACAACAGTGTCTTCCAGTGTCCCTTACCCAAAGCAATAGCGTTTCAAAAATTTTTGTACATGCGTGCATGGATGTGTGAACGCGCACACACATATATGTACATATGTATATGTAAATATATATAATATATATATATATATATATATATTTACATACACGTGTTTGTATATGCACATATACATTCATACACACACACACACATATCTATATATATATATATATATGTATATATATATATATATATATATATATATATATATATATATATATATATATATATGGATCTACTTCAGTAGATCGAACTTTTACAAGTTCGAACCACATATGGCCGAGACCATATGTTCAAACTCGTAAAAGTTCGAACACTGAAGTAAAAACAAAACAACAAAACACAAAACTAAATGTCTATAGCAGGGGGGCTGCACCCCCCCACACCTCCCTTACTTAAATATACCAACTCCGAGATCACACTACATTGCGGAAATGGGAAATCTTCCCTTTCTGCACTGTACAGAGATCTCCATTCAGTCCGATTGAACTTTTGCAAGTTCAAACATATGCTCTCGGCCATATGTGGGTTCGAATTTGTAAACGTTCGATCTACTGAAGGGGACCCATATATATATATATATATATATATATATATATATATATATATATATATATATATATATATGTATATAAAATGTGTGCGTGTGTGTATGGTGCTGTTGCCACTCTAGGTTATTGATCTAAAGACATGACACACCATTTACAGTACTACTGCTGAATTAACTCTTTATGAATTATAAAAATAATACCACACTAATAACATAGTATGCTCAAGTTTTCTGGCCTTGGAGATGGATGCCTGGCTTGCCAACATATAGTTCTGAATAATACCCTCTTCTCAGATAAATAATTTATAAAGAAATACTCCGACACAAGATTTTAGAAGCTAATAAATTAAAAATACTTAAATAATATAGAAGTGAGACATTGCTGATGAAAATTAAATATGTAGGGGTCGAAGCAATGCACAAAGAATATAAAAAGAATGATCATTTGCATAGATGGATCATTTAAAGAAAAATCTAACCTATATCTGCCTAAACTTAACTGGTTTTAACTTAAATGAATACTGTCTGTAGCTGTTCTAAGTTAGAAAAAATACTAATTAGGCAGATGCAGATTTCATAGCAGCATGCATAGGTTGGGAGGGTGGCCTAATGGTTAAGGTGTTTGCCTTACAAACACAAGGTGTGGAGTTTGAGTCTCACAAGAGATAATTGGCTAGGCTTAAAATGGCTCGCAAGGGCAGTCAGCTTAGTACTAATCTATGAACCTATGTGGATACCATGGTCATCTAAACAAGACTGACTAACTCTGGTTTCAGCTTCAAAATCTTTTACAAACACAAGGTGTGGGGTTTGAGTCTCACAAAAGATAATTGACTAGGCTTAAAATGGCTCGCAAGGGCAGTCAGCTTAGTACTAATCTATGAACCTATGTGGATACCATGGTCATCTAAACAAGACTGACTAACTCTGGTTTCAGCTTCAAAATCTTTTAGCTTATATTTTGTTTTTCAGGAACCAGGGGTATTTACATGCATTCTTTCCTAATCAGTAGAAGAAAGACTACCAGTAAGCATGATTTCATGTATATCTATTAACTGCCCATGTAATTAACTGTTTCAGCTCAGAACTGTCATGGGGTCAGATGCAAAGTGTTTTGATCCACTTTTATGACTTCTTGACATTTACATGCAAGTAATTACTTTACTGTGAAATTTTCCCACACAAATTGTACAGAGTAAGGTGACAACTTTCTAATACATTTTTCTTCTGCATATTATATGAAAGAACAATTACAAATACAAATTACAAATAAATGAATGATACTCATACATAGTAGAATGTAAGCTGTCTGTGTAGTTTAGCATGTGGTTCTTAACTTCTTACTAAGCTTATGGCCAAAGAAGAACATAGAGAAGCTCAGCCATATCATCTAGTACTGGTGGGAGGCTTAATCATGTTCTCCATTAAGAAGACTTTCTCAAGATATCTATCAGTGAAAATTTGGGTCTACTTTATTTACGCGAAAGCTTAAAACAGCGAATGCATATGCATCGAATCGAGAAACCATTGAAACACAATAAAAACGGAACTACACAACAAACATGACATGTAACAGCTGTAGGCAGGGGGGCAAGGCCCCCTGCACACCCACGTGGGGGGCTGTGATCCCCAGACCGCCGCTACTTAAAGATACCAACTCCAAGATCACACTCCACCTACAAAGATTTCTGTTTACAGTTTTCGATGGTTCGCACTTTCGATGCATGTGGTTCGATGCATATGCATTTGCTGTTTTAAGCTTTCACGTAAATAAAATAGACCTAGAAATTTGTGATCAGCCATTCAGTCAGCTAGGGAAATGCTCTTCTTGATATGTAAGGGCAGCATATTCTGTATATATATATATATATATATATATATATATATATATGTGTGTGTGTGTGTGTGCCTGCTATTTGAAAACATACATGATTCCTTATTTAAAACATGCTTGTTTATTAACATAACATAACATTTCTAAATCATGCACACCATTGCAATACACTTGCATGAAACAGTAATGTTTAAATGTCCACAGGGTGATCTTCAAGAGTCCCCTGTCTCACAGTTTCACTTTTTTCTAACTAGCAGATGAGGCAGACCCAGATCAAGAAATGAGAAAATTTACCTTAATTAACTGTTATAGTTTCCCCTTCTTCCCTCCTTTCCATTTTCCACACCTGTTTTACAATATTTTTAAAATTACAAAACTATTCTTATCAGCAATATCAACAATGTGTCCCTATATACTTAAAAATTATACATTGCTTTCCTTTCTTTTACATACTGTTGTATTTTCATTTTCCAACAATGGTGCACCAAGTCAGGTAAAATAATTAATAAATATTGTTATTTATTCATGTAATGCCCAAGGATACTGATCCCATAATTCCACTTATTACCTTGCATCTTCCCTAAGCTTTTATTCCTTAAAGCTATTTCTCTTGCCCTCAGTTCATTCATCATTGGTAATACTGCTTTTATTTAAGGTTTCTCCTCAGATTTCCATTTCCTCGTAATGGGCTTTTTTTACTTGGACGTATAATCAAGGATGCGAGTTCTGTGCAGCCCCAGAAGATATGTTCTCAACTACTACTTTCTCACCTGTGTTAAATCTTCAGCAGTTATAATTAATCTGAGGGAAACTTATGTGTAAAAGTACCTATTGTGGCATTTCCATTCTAGATTCTTAATTTTTTTGTCTTTCTTGTGTGTCTTGGGCATTACATATTTCTGCCCAGTGCTCCACTGCTCTGCTATTATCTGTTTGCCTAATCTCTTGCTACATTCCATTCTGTTTGTCTGTCTGGCTAGCCCAAATGTGCTGCTGTTACTGTTTTTTTTTAAAAAACTCTCTTAATTCTTGATTCTATACGTAATTTTACCATGTATACTTGACAAATAATATCAGTCTTCTAGACCATACTAAACATATGTTATTCTTAGGAAATGTTTTATTTGTTTTTAGGCAGCCTGTTCCTTGATATTTGTGACTCAAGACTGCTGCTGGATACTAATATGCTACCCAGCTGTGTACAGTACTCAGCATGTACCACATCTAATTCCCACTGCACCATTTCTTTGACTTTATAATGTTTTCACTTAGTAAGGATGCCTTTGAAATTTCTGTATCTATTTTGCTTCTGTTGGTTATTTCTACTTCCACGTAATATTGTGGCCATTTGCATTGTAGCTTTTCAAAATGTGATGGAAATTATATCTCAGTCTTCATCAGAAAGGTGTGTTTTTTGAGTTCAGTGACAAATATGTTCCACCCCTTTTGTACTTGGTCTGCGTGGTGTGGTAGAAAAGGTTTTCACAGCAGACGTTGGTTTTATAGCATTTCAGAAAGATCTTTTGGCACATTAGTAAAGTGAATTATTGCCCAAAAGCAGCAGAAGTGTATGTGTCTACAGTTAAGCAGACTGATGACAGTTCTTCAACAGTAACTGCAACATTAGGTAGTGGGATCATCTACAGGGATATACTTACGTACTCTGCCTTGATGACCAGAAATTTGATATTCTGTAGCTCTACTTAGAAAAGCTGTAACACTTCATCAGCATGACCTCTAAATCTAGTAAATGACAGACATATGAATGCATAGCTATTTCATGTACGGTAGCCTAAAGATATAATCAGTATTACAGGCCTTCTGATAGAGCTGGAAGAAGATATAAGCTTGTGCAAGATAAGACACTGAGTCAGGAAGTCTACTGGAGTATGTCTGAAAATTCAAGCTGAGACATGACAGTCTAATGTACCTAGCTTGCAGAGAATCTTTTGACTTCACTGATCATAAATAATACTTAGTTTGCCTTATAGTCAAACAATACTTAAGATACTGCTCTGTCAAACGAACAGAGTATATGCACAATGCAAGGTGCTCTGCCTTTTTCAGTAGCAATAGTCTAACAGCAATAGTCCGTTAGGCTTAGGGTTAATTATGTTATGGTCCTATGCTGTTCTTTTTTCATGCTGTATTTATTTGCGTTAATCATGTATAATGGGGTTAGTAGTGCCTTATTGTCTGCAGAGGTAGTGGTTTAATGCAGCTCTGTTAGAAGTGAGTTTATTGAGGACAGGACCTTTTTTATCCTGGGTTTGTATAATACAGCTAACCAATATTGATATTGGTTGAAGCAACATGAAATTGTGTGAAGTGTGACATGCATTTGATTACTTTAGAAGAGGTGACTGCATTACAGTTACTGTTTGAAATATACTGAAATGCATGACTATAGACAGAGTCACTTGCATTTAGTCATTCATTTGATATCTTTGACTATTGGTTGGGGACATGAAGTTTGTGCCATATGGTTCTATGCTTTTGTCGCCACCATGTTTTTTTAATTTGATTATTCAAAATTATGTGCTGTCCCCAGTGACATTGCGGCTGTTGGGTTAAGGGGAGGGATTTGCTACTTGTGTCATTGTGGAAAACAAATTCAAATATATTATTGTGGACAGTACTGCTTGCTTGTTGTATCTGGGGAGGAGGGAGGCCGCTACCTTTGTTGTTGATAAAAGAAATGTGTAGCACATTACTGTGGACAATGTGACATGTTTTGACAGTCAAATATGTCTGCATTCCATATTGTCACACATGCCTGTGGATTTTTCACAGCTGCAAAAAATATGTTTGCTTTAAAATGTGTGTTTGGAAGAAAGTAATAGGAGAAAATGTTTCAGGTGGTGAGATGCATGGGAACATAGAAAAAATAGAAAGCACTGGATCCAGAAGTTCAGTTTATTTCTCTCCCAAGCAGATTAATCAAGAAGCCTGAAAATGAACAGTGTACTACAGTCATGCGTGTTTTGAGGAAGAAGAGTTATTGTAAGCTCTTAATAACTACAAAATTTGGAAGGCAAAACATCAGCAGTGTGAGCAAAATTCTGGAATTATTGGAAGCCTAACAGGGAGCTATAGTTTATTCATCACTGCAATTTCTTTCACTTTATTCACGGTTTGTTCTTTACAGGAGCAAAAGTTCTTACACATACTGCATGTGTTTCTTTTTCTTGCTAAAGACATTAAGCCAAAGACTGTGGACCTGGTGAATTGCATGACTCATTAATAAGGAATAGAGTAGTCTGCTGTATATGACATGCTGAAATGAGGCTTTTATATAGGAGCAGAGCTGAGCTTGTGGAAAGATGTGGATGTGTATAAAACAAGTAAAATTATTAGTACACAGTTAAGAGTGAACCAAGAAAATAGATGTGTATGATAAAAAACTGAGTCAAATAGAAAGGTAAAAAAAAACATAATATATACATAAATAAAGAGAGAGAGAGAAAGAGAGAATGTATTTCAGTACTAGGATATGAAAAGAAATGTTAAGTGTACAAGACAGTAACAGCCACAAGGTCACTTGTACCATTAAAGTTCAAGCCTCATATAATAGGTATAACTACAGCCATGTTTTGTTCTGCTTTTAATCCATTCTGAAAAATGAATGCCAGAAGAAGGATTTTTCTTAGATATGTAAAAAGAAAGACAAATGATTTCAAAGGATTTTGCATGTTAAAATTATGAAAAATAAGCTGTCTGTGGGTGCTATTAAACAGAAAAGGTTTTATACAATATAATTATGACACTGCTAGCCCAGCTATCTGGAATTTTATAAATAATCATATGTCATTTGTGAATATTAATGTGATTCATATGCTTGTCTTACAAATGTAAGATAACTATATGTTATGTGTATATTAAACTAGTGGTGCAGAAGTGTGTGTTGAACTGTATATTATGTACTGAGCTTCAAGACTGTAACCACAGTGTACCCTACTGGAAAAGAACAGAGATGTGTATGAACTATATACCTGTGCAAATGTATCTTTTGATAGTAGAGGTTGGAACATGTAGATTTAGCTTACAAAACTTTTAGAAAATCAGATGAAATTAAGTATTTTATGATGTCCTATAAAAAAGTTAGTTAATACAGCAAGAAGTCAGAATGTCTAGAGCTAGAAGTTTCTTTCTATTGTTTTGGAGAGAAATAATTACTAGGTTTAAAATGTAAAAGTGTTTAACTGTTTTATGACTTCCAGTTCTAGGCAAACTTCTGAGAGATATGTACTTCTCACACAGATGCTAACATTTTGTTAAGTTTCTGTTAGCCTGGGACCTGCAGGCATAGGGTAAAGAGTGATATCATCCAAAGCTGACCCGACAGTAATGTTTGATAGTAATTTAAAAACTCTCTCAGAGACAAACTTTGCATTTTGTATCTTGTCTTGGATCTAGAAACATCCATTCAGCACTTCTCATCTGCATTTGCCTTGCTAATAGTAAGTAACTAGATTACAGTAATATCTTTTGAGATAGATAGGAATTTTGAGATAGATAGGAATTTTGTAAGATTAGTTTAGATGTTTTCTGTATTTATTTGAGACTGTCCTGTAATGTTGTTTTAACATATTTCCTGTGATTCTGAACTCTGTAGTTATTGTGGTGTGTGAGTATTGTCTTGTTCTTTTATTATTTATTATTAAATACATTTAAACATTTTAATTGTGGCTGGTATGTTTAGAGATATTTAATCTCTTTGAGTACTTGCATATGTATTTGATGACACTGTATAGGCCACTCCAATAGCATTGAAAGTCTTGGTCACACTTACCATTTGGATAATAGTAACATTACACAGTAGGATTGGACACCCTTTGGTAAGGCCCTTATAGTAGCTGATAAGTAAGAGCTGCCTGGTGGCAGTGATAACTACCTTATAGTCTGGGCAGAAGTGGGCATAGCTAGTAAACCTGTGCCTGTCTTCCCTGGGAGTGTCTGTGGATTTGTATATAAATCAAATCTCAAAGTGTGTCTGTATGTCAGCTACTTGGGCAGGGACACAAAGCACAGGTTGGACAGAGAGTGTGCTGGAGGTTTTGGCTTGGCCACTCAGCTGAGATCTCAACCTATAGCTGTGCCAGTGAGGAGTCTAATTGGGGATCTGAAGAAAGAGAGAGAAACCAGCCCCAGACTGACTGTGATCTCTGTGTGCTCTTAAGGGAAATTGTACTTTACTGTGTGTGTACTTGTCAGCCTCCCAATGTGTACGTCCCTCACTGGTGCTAGTGGTGAGGATTGAGGCTCCTTCATTACTGGGCCAGTGCAGGGGTTTCATAATAATGTAATTCATTTTAGGCATCTGAAACACTGGGAGAAGAACTGGATTCAAACTACTGGAAATAAATGAATAAGCAGAATGTTGGATTTATATTAAGGACTGTTTCAGAGAGCAGTATGTTGCCTAAAGTTATGTTAAAGCATTGTGATACAGCATGCAACTTCATAAATTAGGAAAAGGAGATTTAAACTCTAATGAGCTACTTACATGATGCTCCATGCCATGTGTGTCATCTTACTAGGGAGTTCAGATTAACTGTAGATCTCATGGAGGTTACACACAGCATCTCTTCCTTGCTTATTCATCATTAAGGCACCACAATTACTGCTTTTATCTTAATACATTAGTGCAGATAGTGCTTTCTTGCATATGGTCAGACAATCATGCCCATTCATCTATGTATCACACATCGTTGGGGGCAGGGAAGTCATACATGTACATATATGTGTGTTATACGTGCATGTATATGTATATGTATGTGTATACTGTATGTATATATATATATATATATATATATATATATATATATATACTTTTATATATACCTTTATATTCTTCTTCAATGCTGAAAGCTAACTAAATAGCTCTTATTGAAATGCCTGCTTTTCAGCTTAAAAAGAAATCATGGTTTTCAGTTACGTACAATTGATTAGTTAATTGGAGTAAATTAATTCAGATAAAATTCTGAACTTAAAAAAAAAACAACCATGGCTTTCAGTTTCCTACAACTGATAATGTTTGTTGGAGTAAACTAATTCAGATAAGATTAAAAAAAAAAACAAGAATCTTGAAAGGTCTAGGAAGGCTCTTTCAGCATGGTATGTCCATTTGCAATTCAGAAACATGGTAGCCACTATGAGGTAAGACCTCATTATCAGGTTATTTGCATGTTCCCTAAGTTGCAGTTACTACCATGACATACAAATCACTGCTGGTCTGCATGTTGGAGTACTAACCTGCTGCTTGTGTAGAGAGCAGTATCCTTCCCAGTCACTCTCTCATATACACAGGTACACAAAGAACACACATGCATGCGTGCGCACACACACACACACCACAGTCACTGTACCTTTCCCTACCTTAATTACCTGACCACAGTTCCCTTCCTCATAATACTTTAGTGACATTACAGCATATATGTATTAGGTCCTGGTGGTCAAATTTCCCCCCAACCCTCAATCTCCATTATTTTTTATGTCCTGGTATGGCACTTTAGAGAATCCTCTATGGTGTCTAGTGTAACCCCCACCCTCCAATTTGCCTTATGATGTTGGTGCTGGTATGGCAGTACCTTTCTGTTATCCAGTGTATCCCCTCACCCCCATCCCTGTAAAGTGGTTGGTACCATTACAGCACTTTAGAGTGTCTATTGGTTCCATGCCCCTTATCCCTGTTATGCTCTCCTGTGCCTTAGGACACTTTATGGCATTTTCCTTTGTGTTTATTGTATTTACCCACCCACTACCCTGTTCCCTGTAGTCACTCCGGTGTCTGTCTGGCATTTTAAACATTAATCCCTGATGTTCAGTTTCCCCGATCCCATATTTGAAGCTGGTGCTGTTGTGGCACTTGTAAGCCCTGGTGTATAGTGATTCCACTTACCATGTTCATGTTCAGCAGTTGAGCAACGCCTTTTGGCCATATTTGCTTTTGCTATTGTGATGTGGTGGGGATGGCCATGCTGATCTACATGGCCAAGTGCTTTCTTGAATTGTCTACTGTGTAGATGCCTTCCTGGAAGCAGTTTCAGGGAGAAAACACATGGCAAATTAGCATTTGTCTCTTCCTGGGAATGTCTCATTAGCATTCAAAATGGCTGCAGAGACTGTCCTTCATGGTGCTGCATGATTTCATGTTGGAGGATCATGCAGCATCATGTAAGGATGCTTTCTGAATATCATAATGCTACAGCAATGTGTTCACTGCTGTATACATCTCGTGGTGCCATCATGAATTCAGCCCATATTATCCTAAATATTTGAAAGCCTTTTGTGCCATTTGAAAAATAAAATATTTTCTGATGCTTTCTGAATATACATATTAAATAGTATAGAACTTTGAAAATGCCCTGGTAAAAGAAAAGGGCAATTGTCTTTTGAAAGCTCTGCATAATTTTGCCCAAAGCTAAAATTCAAACTGAGGAGATCATATGTAGAGTGTATTGCATTTCTGTGATTTGGGGAAACTACTGTTTCTTTGAGTTTAAAGATGCTATGAGAAGACAGTGAAGTGTTTGACTATGAATGTTGACAATGTAATATATTTAGTTAAACTTTGTAAATGTTCCTGAGAAATAAATACTTGATCTGCGTTTGTATGTACATTGGATAAGTCAAAATGGTGTGGAAGAGAAAAGGCAATGTTGAAGTTCCCACAGGAAAACACATCTAACTATTGCATGTATAAATTGGAAGTATTTCCAGTGATGTTAGTTTTCTAAGGAAAATCTTTGCTAAATAAAGTGAGAATCAAATTGAAGTCCCCAGCCAATAGAATCATCTGTTCTGTAAATGCAATTACCTTTTTTTAGGGGGGAGTTGTCTTTCGTACTGGGGGCTAGACTGTGACATTGGTGCATTTAAGTTGTGAAAAAAAATTATTAAATTCCCTCTTTTCCTGAAGAGGAAGAAACACCTATTAGCACTTCTGTCAATTTGAGAAAGAGAGCTACTTCACTTTTGAGATTTTGAAGAGTGGAATTCTGAAATAAACCAAGAAATAGAATGTCTGTAATCTATTGTATTATACAGCTCTCTATAATGTGGAGAATCACTAACTGGTTAACAATGTGCTGACATTAGGCATTACGTTTCAGGCCATGTTGGAAAACACTGACAGTTATGGCAAGTGGTATGAAAGTAGTTTCACATATTAATTATTTCCGAATATGATTTATCAGCAGAACTGGCTGACAGTAAGTTGTATTTCATCAATTACTGGCATTTTACAGACAGAATCCATCACCAATAAAAAAGCATAAGGATTCATTGTTTCTGCTTTGTTAATTCCTTGATTCTGCAGCAATGTACCTAGAAGAGCAAGAAGAGTAAAAAAAAAAAAAAAGAGCAAACAATGAGGCCCAAAATTATCTTAAACATTAAGAAAATGTTTTTTTTAGTAACATGACTTGCCAACCAACAAATGCACAGTGCAGTATCATAAGCATATTTTGTGTTTGTTTTTTTTTTAATTTGAAACCTTACAGTCTAAGAGACTTATCAATAGGCTAATGCTGATATACTTGTTTTGATTTTAATTTTATTGATAACTGTTTGTAAATCACATTTATCCTCTTATTTTCTTTCCATGTCAAATATTTATCTAATGAGTGAAAAGTCTTGTTGAGAAATGCGCAAAGGTGTAATGCCAAGATGCCAGTTACATACCTCTCAACCTCTCAACTGCTCCGCACTTGGCAATGCACTCCGAGTTTAAGCTTTAGGAGTGCATCTGCTCCACTGCACCAAGTTGATTTTGGACTACTCTGATTTTTGTTCTTTCATTGGCTCTGCTTTATAGCCAATAGAAAAGATACTTCTGGAGCTTGTCATGGTCAAAGCAGGGCAATAGGAGACACAGCTAATTTGTTGGCTACTGTATAAAAAAGCTGTCATTTAGATGCATAGACCAAATAGTGAACTTCCAAATATAATGACATATTTTCATCACCATCAGAGCAGATTTGTAGGGGATGATTATGTGGTGGTTACTGAAAAAATAAATAAATTCAAGCTTTGACTAAGTAGTGAACCTCCTAGTATGGCGAGATAGTAGTTATTCTACTACACTTTCTAGTGCTCCTTGCTGAGCTAGTGTTGAATCTAATGTTGTCCTGTTTATCCATTAGTCAACTGTTGGGGTCTCGGATCTGACCTCTGATCCTACTCGGCTGCACATAATAGACTCACGGAGCCAAATCTCGAGCTCCTTCTTCTACCCATAATGCCCTGGTCAACCAGCAATACATCAGATCTCATTTGATGCCATATCACTGCAGACGCGGATCATTCTCGCAGAGCTTTCGGGTGTATTTTCTGGGTCTATGTTAAATGTTCGAACATCCAAAATGTCGAACATTACATGGTCGAGACCAAATGTTCAACATTTGGATGTTCGAACATAACAAAAAAAAAAAAAAAAGAAAACACAGAAAAAAACACTTTAACAGTGTAGGCGGTGGGGCAAGACATGGGGGGGCTGCACCTGCACCCCCACCCCCCTACTTAAATATACCAACTCCGAGACCGCACTTCAGTGCAGAAAAGGGAAATTCTCCCTATAACGGTACCATTGAAAGTCTATCTTTGAGCACTCAAAATTTTGAACGTTTGGTCTCGACCATGTAACGTTCGAAATTTTGAGCGTTTGAAGATTTGACAGGTACCCTATTTTCTATTTTCAGTGATTGCAGTTTCTTTGTTTTTTTTACAGTCTTCAATTTTCTCTAGTTTTTTTTTCATGAGTTTCTACAGTTTCTATCATGTTAAGGTTAAATATTAGCTTTCTTCCTATCTCTTCTATTTTTTAGTACCTAAGGTAGCTCTCAGTACCACTGTTGGTACTTTCCCCCCTCCCATCTTCGTCTTTCTTTCTACCTTTTAGAGGGTGACCTCTTTAACTTACTATTGTTGGCAGTTTAAAAAAAAATTGCTTTTCTCTTTACATCTTTATGGCTGATAAACCTGCTGTTTTTAAGAATTGCACTTCCTGTGAGCACAAGATCCCCAATTCTGATGTTCACAGGGAGTGCGTCTATTGTCTGTGTGCTTCACACTTAAACACAGACTTCTCCATTTGCACATGATTTATAGTGACATTCATAACAAGCTGGTTCTACAGGACTTGCTGCCACCTGCTTCTTCTTCCTGTTCTTCTACTCTAGGGTCTCAAACTCCGCAAAACATCTAAGGCCTCTTCAGAGGTGAAGAAATCAAGAAAGCGGTCTCCAGCCCGCTCTCCTAAGTCAACTCTTCCTCCTTTGGAGCCACCTACAAAAATTCAAAAGAAATTGGATCTAGCGTTCTCAGCTCTGAAGTGAAAACAGTTGGACCTGACATCCTTGGAACCGACACATTTACATTCTAAGTCTCCAAGGACCCTGTTCCCAGGATTCTCTCTGGAGCCTGTCCCTCCTCAATTCCATTCTCCTTTCCTTCAGGAGACCCCAAGGAGAGAGTCTCAGCCCACATCTACTACTTACTCCATCAGATCCTCCGGGAGCCTTTCTGAAGCCAAAGTGGATAGGATTATGAGGAAGTTCCTCAGAGCTCAGAATCAGATGGGGGTTATCCCGGCTCCATCTCCAATTGGATCCACGAGCCTTCCTTCTGTTTCCCATACTGTGATTTCTCTTTTTCCAATCTGACCTGTGATTTCTGAGCCTTCAGATCTGAGAAACCCAAGAGTGTCAGCATTGAATCTGAAGACAGCTTGGTCTTTGACTCCGGCCACTGCTTGATTTGTTTGTCAAAGATTCCCTTGGATGAGGACAAGTCTTGGAGCCAAACTGTTACCATGGGGTCGAGAGTCCGAGGTTCTACTCCAAGGGTGTCAGAGCTATCCCTGCCCCTTGGGGCAGCTTGTGCCTGACTCCCCTTCAAGGCACTGGTCCTGGCAAGGTCAGGGCATGCTGGCATCTGAAACTTCAGCTCTGGTGCAACTTCTCCCAGTCCTTTTTCTTTTGAGATGGTGGAGAGGGTCTTCTCTCATCCAAGCAATATGACTAGTCTTTCTTCTTCTGATCCTACAACTGTCTCTGTCAGGTCCTAGCTCTGATCCTCTCAGACCTATCACACAGGGACAGCCAGTCCCGTCAAGTGTCCAGACATTCCCCCTTGAAGACTTTCCCCTTTCTTCATACATCTTTCCAAACTTTCCCACTGAAGAGGCTACCCATAAGAGAATGTTCAAGAGGAGACACAGAGACTCCCCTCAGGAGACTCTCACTAAAGAGACTGATTTCGATGAAGTGGAGGGGTCCCCTGATCTCCATCAGATGGCATCTCCTTTGGAGACATCTTACAAATTCTCAAGCAGAAAGGTGGGTTGTTCTCTGATTCCCCTTCCCAGGAGGAGTCAGTGCTCCTGGGGGCTTTTGGGTCTGGCCCATCTGTGTCTGGGGTGATTCCCCTACCTAATGAGCTTATCGATCTAGTCTCTCACCACGGATGAAAGGAACTGGCTGCTGTAGAATCTATTCCCTGTTGCCCTGCTAAGTTTCCTTCCCCCCAAAGATAGGCTACACTCGAGCAAAGGGGTTCCTGTTGATGTAGTGGTTGTGGTGGCAGCCACAAAAAAGGAGCTGACAGAGCAGAGCTCCTCTGTCCATCCCCCTAATAGAGAGTCCAGGGTGCTGGAGAGATTTGGGAAGTGCATTTTTGCTTCACCAACTTTTGCCTTATGGTCTCTGAAATATTTGGCACATTTCACTAGGTTGCAGTGGGATTTAACTAAAGACCTTTCCAAATCCCTCTCTTGATTCCATGCCCTTGGAGGAATACAAAAAGTCTTCTTCACAGCTGGCCACTCTTTATCCATCTCTATTGTGTTCATGAGGTTAACTTCCCATGCTGCTGCAGGTACATCATGGGCAGTTGGTTGAGACATAGCTGTTAGGGACATGCCTGGATGTGGTTATGCCATTTTGTGGAGCCTTTCAAGCCTTCATTCATTGATGCTCCTTTTGCTGGATCATCTTTGTTTGATTGCACTGTTAAGGAAATGTACTCCCAGAGTGAACAGGACGGAAAGACCTTGTCTGCCATAGGGGCATGTTTTTCTGCTTCTCAGCAATCCTTTTCTAGGAATCAATGAGGAAGTAAGAAAATGTGGTTCCGTATTTCCCAGGGTGCTTTCCAAGTTTCATGCAGAGATATCTCCTCAGAGGCAAAAGGGGAAAATTCATATGGAAGATGCTATCCTCATGGTAAAGGGGGTCCACAGAACCAGGGTTTCTGAGATGCATTTTTTTGATAAACCCTTTCAGCACTCTTGAAAAGTTGCCTAACTACCCACCTATTGAGGCAGTTGGAGGTGCTTGTCTCTGCACCCAGACACATGGGCATCAATAACAAAAGATTCTTGGATGCTGAAAATCATATCCAGAGGTTATTTCATATTTTCACAGATTCCCCCAAATAAAAGGAAAAGGCTGCCTGATTTTCCATCAAGTCAGAGGCAGCAGCTCTAGAAATTCAAAAGCTGCTAGACAAAAGAGTTATCCAGGAGGTACCACTAGATCAAAAAGCATGATTCTGAACTTAGTCAAGATTCTTTTTAGTGCCAAAGAAAACAGGGGACTTGAGACCAATTCTGGACTTAAGCAAACTGAGTCACTTTTAAGGAAGTCAACATTTTGAATGGTCATGGTTCAGTCTATTCTACAGGTTCTACAAAAGGATGATTGGATGTGCTCCATCAGTCTTCAGGATGCATACTATCACATTAAGATGAACAGGTGATCCCAAAGATTTGTATGCTTTCAGCTGGGGGACAGTCACTACCAGTTCAGAGCTCTGCCCTTTGGTCTCACCACAGCCCTCAGGGTGTTTACCAAATGTGTGGCAGTAGTATCAGCTAACTTGAGACTGCTGGGCTTCCAAGTGTTTCCATACATAGACAAGTGGCTCCTTACTGCCCAAACCAGGCATCTTCTAGAGAAATCTGGGGACTACTTGCTCTAGATATGTTAATTCCTAGGTATCTCAGTCAACATCTGCAAGTCACATCTTCAGCCCATTCAGAGACATGAGTTCATAGGGGCTCAGTTGAACACAGTCAGTCAGATAGCCTGCTTTCCACCACACCCAGTACAGACCATCTGATGTCAAGTTATGGCATAATCCATGTCCCCCAGCCAGAGTTATTCTCCAAGCCTTAGGGTCAATTGCAGCAGCCATCCCTGATCAGTATCAGTAAGAAACTCATGAAATTATCCAAGGCTAACTTCGAAAGAAAAATAGTCAAGGATTCAAAAGATAACCACAAAGCCTTCTTTAGCTATGTTAAGAATCTAAGTGGCAACTCGCAGATATGCACTGAACTAGTGCAAAATAGCACAAAATATACTGAACCTACTGATATTGCCAACATCGTGGCAGATAGATTCAGTGCAAACTTCACCCCCCTCTCACCTCCAAAAGGGCCCACAACAATACCGGAAAAGTGTAGTGTCCCAAAAATCACAGACGCACAGGTGAAAACAGCCCTTTCAAAAGCCAAAAACACAGTGTCAATGGGAACCAGATAGTGTCCCAGGCTGTGTCTTGCACAAACTACATAACGAACTAACCCCCCACCTAAACACGCTGTTCAACCTCAGCCTCTCCACAGGCTATGTGCCCATAGAATGGTGCACAGCAGTGGTTATTCCTCTCCACAAAGGAGGGGCCACAACTGACCCAGGTAACTATCGCCCCATAATCCTGACTAGCCTGGTCTGCAACGCTATGGAGAGCATCATCATGGAACTCATTAAAAAAGACATTGGGAACCTCCAAACACTTGACCTGACCCAGTTCAGCTTTGTTAAGGGCAGATCATGCCTAGTAAACCTGGTTGACTTCTTCAAAACAGTCACCAAGGCCATAGACAAGGGAAAGGTGGTTCACACAGCCTACCTTGACCTCACCATGGCTTTTGACACCATTTCCCACTTGGGTATTACAGAAAAACTCACCAGCCTGAGCATAAACCCCTATGTCACAAGATGGGTTGCCAACTGGCTAACAGACAGAACTCACACGGTAAGAATAGCAGGCTCCAGGTCTGACTCTAAACCAGTCACAAGTGGTGTCCCGCAAAGCTCTGTCCTGGGACCCCTACTGTTCGGCATATACTTCTCAGAAGTACAGGCAAACACAGGAGGACTATGGATAACTAAGTTCGCCGATGACTGCAAACCGGGAGCCGTAATTGACTCTCCGGCTGACACGGACATCATCCAAAAGGGCCTTACTTTGACGGTCAAAGTCATGGACTCAAGCTAAATGCCAAAAAATGCATAGTCATACATTTTGGAAAAACAAAACACCCACGAATTACCACATAGGTGGCAGTCCCCTTAATAAAGAAGAGGTAATAAGAGATCTGGGGACCCAGGTAGATAGCAATCTCTCCTTTGACAATCATATTGCCAAAGTAGTTAGGAAATCCTTCTATGTGGCCCATCTAATTACTAAAAGGTTCGCATCTAGAAATAAAGAGGTTATAGTGCCCCTCTACACATCACTCATTAGACCCATCATAGAGTACAATGCTCCATTTGGGATGTACCTCACAAGACACTTCCAACAGCTGGAAAGACCACAAAAGTACCTCACCAAGAGGATTACTGGTCTCAAACATATGTCCTATGCAGCCAGACTGAAAAAACTCCGGCTGTACTCAGTGGCATATCGCTTACTCAGAGGTGATCTCTGCCTGACTTACAAAGCCATGTCCAACTCAGAATTGATGGACATGCTCCACCTAAAGAAATCCAAGTCACTACGAGCCATGCACTCTATTGAGCTAAACCTGGCCACAACAATAAATAGAACATGCTAGAGGGATAGATTCCTGTCACAGAGACTCCCCATGCTTTGGAACAAAATTCCAAATTACATCAGGCAGAGCCCCTGACTAACACTCTTCAAGAAAAACCTTGACGAGTGGATGGGTAACAGAAACTACACCCCTGAGATCACTTCATTGGCTCTGCTTGACAGAGGATCAGTTAATTAATCAATGGGGTGGCGAAAGCCGGCACACTCTGGCTAGGCTTATAAATGCCCTCGGGCATATAGCCTAGTACCTACCTATGAACCTATGAACCTATAACCTTGGTTACTATGTTTTGTTTTTATATGCACATTCTTAAATGGACTCTAGCTGTTCCATGATCAATTCTTCACCATCTCTTGTCCTTAGCAATCAAACTCACATGAGTATGCAAAAGCCACCTATGTTGGTGGATTCAGTTGGATGAAGTTTCCCAAGGCACCCTTTTGTTCTTCCACCCCAAGTAAACACAGTAACCATGGATGCCTCCCAATGTGTGGGGGGGGGGGGGATTTCTTGAGACAGATGTTCCAAGGCATATGGTCCCCAGAAGAGACTAAGTCACACATCAATATCCTTGAGATGTGATCAATCCTCTTAGCATTTCAGGCCTTCCAGGACATCCTTCCTGTTAAGACAGTAGCAATTTAAACTGATAACATGTCCGTGGTTTGGTACACCAAAAAAATGGGGGGGGGTACTCGATCTTATTCCCTTTGTCAAAAGGCAATGAGAGTGTGGCAGTGGGCAATTTCCTCTAACCACTTTCTTATGTCAGTACACGTACTGGGAAAATACAAAGTGCTAGCAGACACACTTAGCAGGACCATTTTAATGCATCAAGAGTGGTCTGTCAATCAATCAGTAGCAGAGAAGATTTTCCTTTGATGGGGAAAACCTTGCTCTAGTCTCTTTGCTTCTCCCCTCTATAACAAGTGCAGCAGATTCTTTTCCCTAATTTCCCCCCTGGGGGGCTCACTAAGAAATGTTCTAGTCCACATTTGGCACTCAGGTCTCCTTTACACAATCTGCCAATACCTCTAACTCCCAAATTCTTACAGAAGGCACTTTGGTAGAAGAGCATGACTATTATCATTGCCCCCTTTTGGCCTATCAGGTGTGGTACCCTTTCCTTTGGTTTCACCTTCTGTATCCACCCTGGATACTGGACCCCAGTCAAGACATTCTGTCTCATCCCACAGGGGTGGACCACCCAGACATTCTAAGCCTCAAGCTGACCACATGGTTTCTTTAATTCTACTGATACCCAGGCTTTCCTCTGTAATCCAACAGATAATACCATCTTCCCACAAGTCCTCTACCATGAAGATATATAAAAGTAAATGGAAAAGAATTTCTGTCAGTCTCCAGAGAGAATTGAGTCCCTTCACTGCTCCTACTTCTGCTGTCCTAGAGTATTTAGCATCTGTTTTTCGAGAAGGAGCTAGTTGCTCTATTATCAAATTGCAGTTGGCAGCAGTATCTAATTTTAATTCAGGTGAAGATGTTTCTTCATTAGCGTCTTCAAAATTGTGCAAGGCTTTTCTTAAAGGTACCTTTATGCTGAGGCCCACAGTGAAGGACCCCACCCCACCCTAGTATTTGACAGTTGTGCTTTAAGTTTTAGCTCAGAGCCCCTTTGAGCCATAAGCTAAATTTGATTTAAACTTTTTATTCTGGAAAACTGCCTTTCTGGTGTCCATTACGTCTGTGAAATGAGTTTCTGAACCCCAGGCTCTCGGTTCCAAATCTCCATATCTCATCTTCCACGAAGACAGGGTTACCTTATGGACCAGTCTGTCCTTTTTGCCTAAAGTAGCCTCAGAGATGAATACTAATCAATATATTAATTTGCTTGTTTTCTTTTCCACCGTTTCTAACAAAGGTGAATACATGCTTCATATTTTGGCTGTACATAGACAACTCCAATTTTACCTCCATAGAGTGAAAGATTTCAGAAAGTCAGAGCAATTGTTAGTCTCTCTCTGCACAAGCAAATTGGGTTCACCAGTTTCTAAAATTGACATAGCCAAATGGCTGATTGATTGCATTTCCTTTGTTTACAGTCAGTGAGGTCTGTCCATACCCAAGCTCCCTAAAGCACACTCCAGCAGGTCCATGGCTACATCATCCACTTTTTAGTCTACAACTTCTATTGACAACATTTGTGAAGCAGCTACCTGGTCTAATGCATATACATTTATTACTTTTTTTGCTGATTACAATTTGTATTTCACTTCTAGAAACAGGGCTGCCTTAATTTCTACAGTACTCTGGAATATCCTTCCATGAGGGCCATCCAAGGTTCATTTAGCTGGGGACTATGTCAGAGCAGTTAAAGGATGAATGTAAAGGACAACACCAGATATTAAAGTTATGTACTCACTATAACTATGCATCTGTGTTGTTCATTTTCATTCTTCCTCAACTCCTCACCCTCCAGCCCCCCTTCCATTTATCCCCTGGAGTGACTTTATGGTTGTTGTGGAACCTCTGTTCCAGGTTTGAGCCCCAATCTTCTAGGGCTAGCCTTACTTTTGTCATAACCTAGGGTTAGTTCTGTCTATGGCTTCTAAGACAGCAAATGCAATCTGAGTTATTGCAGGTTGACCAGAGCATTATGGGTAGAGGGAGGAGCTCAAGCATTGGATCCAAGAGTCTAGTAAATGCATCCAAGTCAGATCTGAGATTGGGTCTGAGACCGCAACAGTTGAGGTAGAACAAAAATGGACAGCACAGATGTATAGTTATGGTAAGTACATAATGTTAATTTTTGGCACTGTGCTGAGATTCTGAAATTCTGTTGATGAATTTATTAGCTTGTTGCCTGTCCTTGATGTTGGGGGTTTGTGCTTAAGACCTGGATTCTTTCAAAGCAAGAGCAGCCTTTCCAGCATCTAATTAAGTCATCATTATCCTCAACTCCCTTTTCCCCTTTTTCTACATGGGGTCAAGGCGTTGTGTCATCTGTAACCCTCTCTCTCTCTATTCAGTGCTACTGTCCTGCCTTTTTTGACACTCATGCCTGACTGTCACAAGTCTTCTCTCACAGTCCATCCACCTCTTTGCTGGATGCCTTTGTTTCCTCTTGCCTTCTTTCTGACTGTCCGAAATCTTCTTCACCAGATTGTTTTCTGCTTTTCTGCATATGTGCTTGAACCACTGTAATCTGTTCTCTTTGACCTTTCCTGCATTTGAAGCAACTTTGGCTTCTGCAGTTATGTCCTCATTTCTTTGACTGTCCAAAAGTGTGTACCCTACCATCTATCTCAGGCACTTCATCTCCATCGCCTCTAGCTTTCTCAACTGATCCTCCTTTACTGCTCAGGCTTCCATACCATACAGTAGAACTGTTCACACCACTGCATTGTACATCTTATTATTCAGCTTTTTGACATTCTTCTGTAATATACTACACCTGACTCTGTGCCAGTTGGCTATAGCCCCTCTGATTCCAGCTCTGAATTATGCATTCAGACTTCCCATCTACTCAACCACCCCTCCCAGATACTAGAAGCTGTTAACCTGTTCCAATATTTCCCCTTTTATCTCAATTGTCAGCTTCTTCTGAACTCTACCATTTGCTGCCATTACATATATCTTACCTGTACTCAGTTTCATCCCATGTGCCTTCAGTTTTGCATTCCATTCCCATATCCTTTGCTGAGGTTCTGGCTCAGAGTCTGCCTGTAATGCCACATCATCTGCATACAGAAACTTTGTTGATCTGTCCCCTCTGACCTGTTTGCTAATGTAGTCCATCACTAGTATGAACAGCAGTGAGCTCAGATATGAACCCTGGTGCACACCCACATATTCCTCTGTGTGAGGCTGTACACAGTTCATACTTGAATCACTGGGTCTTTGTACATAGCTTGCAATAATTCTAGCAATTTTTCTGGGACTTTGAACCAACATAGGACTGCCAAAATCAGCTTTCTTGGGATCTTGTCATATGCTTTCTCCAAGTCCAGGAATGCCTAATTGGACTCTTTTCTCATCTCTAGCTTCTTTTCAACTATGTGCCTCACTCCAAACATCAGGTCAGTTGTGCTGCACTCTTATCTGAATTTGAACTACTCATCTTCTATCTTATTTTCTACTACTCTGCATATTCATTTATCAGTCATTTTATCTAGAACATTCATGCAATATGACAGTAATTTGATACCTCTGTACTGACCACAGTTGTGAATGTCTCCTTTGTTCTTGAACACTGGGATTAGTATGCTTATTCTCCAGCCACCTGGGACGCACCTTTCTCTCCACACTGCTATCAGTACCCCCAGGAGCCATTTTTCCCCTATCTCACCAAGCTTCTTTAAATATCTGCTGTGTCCTCCTCATCTAAGCCTGCTGCTTATCCTGATTCATTTTCCTTAGAGCTGTTGTTTCTTCTTTTGGGATAGGCTCCTCTTCTGTCATTGTAGGCTGTGTTTGGGGCAGTACAGCTTTTGTGGGGTTTTCTTCATTGCTGCTATAAGTACTCCTTCCAGTGGCGGTTGGTGACTTCAAATCAAAGGGGGGCTGCAGGAGGCAGTCAAATGGGTGGGGCAAATGGGAAGGGGTGTGGCCAACTAGAAGGGGGAGGAGCTATGCTCAAAACTGCAAAAACTGGAACTTTAAATACGTTATCCTGGGTGCCAAACCATCATTATAAGAGTCCAATCAAGACAAAATGAAGTATAGAAGAAAAAAAATATTTCAGTGCATTGGCTGCATGATAGCTTACTTAATATCTAGATGGAAACAAAAAGGTTGTGAGGCATGAAAAAATAAATTACTTTTTAAATACATTACTGGAATGCCAGTCCAAATCAAGTATAAGAAAAACAAGCAGCACTCAACTCAAACCACTTCTCCTTGCACTGCAGTTCTAATTATAGTTTATATTCAGCTTAAAAGTATCAAGTAATATGTTAAAAGTAGCAATCTCTGTGATAGAGGCTCACTTGTAAAAATGTTTCTTATCCAAAAAGACTTGCTGCCTGACAACAACTATCTACTTGTTTCATGGGGAAAACATGATCAAAGTAAAAAATGAACAGCAAACAAGAAACAAGCTAAAGATAAATTGCTTAAAGGACTACTGCACAAGCTATGGACCACACATGACAGATAGGCATTCTGTTTAGTTTACGGGTAAAGCCTGCAAAGATGACTGCAAGTCTCCAGCAAAGGTAATGAGCTTCGTAAAATACTGTAATCCTGTCCTTTATTACAAATACTGTCATATGCATTTCAATACCCAAGGCTTATACGTTATCTAGTTATGCAAGTATTCTCTGCATGGCAACAACAAAAATGGCTTTCAATGTTGGTAATTCTTTAACAGTATGCTTATTAAAGCTTACTTGCATCTTACAATCTCAGACAAGCTTACCTGATGGTCATGAAAGCATTACTACTTAAACACAGAGCAACGGGCACTTTCTGAATAATAAGAAGCATAAATCAACAGTATAAATATATGACAGAAAACCAGAATGTTCTGCAAAAAGGACAGATGAAAAGCCACTGTAGTACTTGTGTCTACACTGCATAACTGCTCCTTGTCTTGCTTGGACACATCGAGAGTCACTACATTGGGGAGTGGGGTGCAACAAGTATGTCACAATTTGAAATGTCTGTGGCTGACTGTGATGGCCCTGACACATTTGTCATACCTCTCAACCGCAGAGCAAGAAATCTGGACAAACCCATACACAGAAGTGGGACAAAGGCCCAAAAATAAGGACGATATTTAAATACTGCTCTTATAAATTTTCTAATAGAATAGTAGGTCTTCCATTAGTATGAATTTTCTGAAGGGTATGAAATCTGAAACTCAAGTGTCTGTCATTATTTTCTAACTTCACTTTTTAATGTTTTGCCACTAATTTGCCAGAAAACCACAATTTTATGAAAAATGGACCAAAAATGTGATGCAAAAATATAAAATAGCCACACAATACAGCTGGGAACCTGTCAAAGAAGGGACACATCTGAAGCAGTTACTTCATTTGCTCTGCCACCTGTGGGTATCAGATCCGAGTTCGGATCTGAGCCGGCAGCTTACCAAGCTCCAAGATCCGAGCTCCTAGCTCCTCCCCCTACCCATAATCCCCTGCTACCAACCACATTACCTCAGATCGTTTTTTTGCCGTGGCTGAAGAAGCTTTACTTTTGAAGAGCTCCTGGCTGGGTGAGATCGTTCTTAATCTTTTCTTCACAAAAAAAGTTGAAATCGAGTGTGTGTGTTAGGAAAACCTTCTATCCCTTGTTTATTTCAGTTTTAAAAAAAAAAAAAAAAAAAATTTTCTGGTATAGCAGTTAGTTTTTCTTGTCACTCCCCCTCCCTCCTTAGCATTTGGGTGTGTGTGTGACTGGCTCAACATGGCGGAAGGGCCTAAGGCCATTTTTTTCAAAATGTACTGAGTGTGGCCACAAGCTTTCCCCAGCTGATGGCCACACTCAGTGCGTTTTGTGCCTGGGGGCGGCCCATCTCTCAGAGGCCTGCCAGATCTGTGCGGCCTTTAATCCCTGGGCACTTTGGGATAGAAAGAACAGGCTGATCCTGGCAGGAAAGCTCCCCCAGGAGTCAGCTTCTTCTTCCTCTCCTGTTCGGGCTCCGGCTGCCTCAGCAGCCTCAGCACCCTCTGTTCCCCCAGCTCTACCCGGGACTCAACCTCCCACTTCGGGTTTGAGCTCTGGGGAAACTAGTGCCTCCTCAACTAAGGAGAAGAGGCACAAGGATAAGGAGGGACATAGATCCCATAAAAGGCGGACCGAGTCTCACCCCTTGGCTCCGCCAGCTAAAATAACTAAGTCTCCTTCGGGGGTCTCTGGATCCTTCTCCTCTCAGCTCCATTCGCCTAGCATCTCACCAGAGCCGGAGGAGGAAGATCGGTCTCCCTCGAGGTCATCGAGGCTGCCCTCATGGCCCGCCTCGACTACCTCTTCCAGGTCAACTAAAAGCATCTCCGAAGCGGATATGGATCGGATGATGCGTTGGTTCTTACAGACCCAAATGCAGATGGGGGTGCTCTTGCCTCCCCCCCCTCTGGGGGGGAGCACGGCCCCCATGTTTGCCCCGATCACTCCTTCTCCTACTCGCTTTCGGATCTCGGAGTCATCGGATCCGTGCCCATTCGGACCCAGGGAATTGTCGGCGCCGATAGCGCTTGTCTCTTCGACGCCGACTATGCCCTCGAGCTTGTCGGATCCCAGCTCTCGGGGCCGAGGGCTGAGCATCAGATCCGAGGGAGTTGTGGTATCTTTGGAGGTGTTGGGTTCGGAGTGCACCTCTCTCTCGGTTCCGACTGCTTCGGCTCCGACCCCGATCCCTTCCTCAGAGCCGAGGAGGTTGCTCTCAGAGGCTGGCGAGAGTGAATCTCCTTTTGCTTTTGAGGTAGTGGCGAGGGTACTGTCGAGATCCTCCAGATCCCCAGTTCGGGCTGTGGATCCACCAGTACCCCCACTGTATGAGGGTCTGTCTTCCATCATCCGACCATCGGGACAGCCTGGCCAAGCCCTCCAGCTAGTTTCTGTTGAAGAACAACAACCCGTGGACGAGCCCTCTTCAGATAGCCCCACCGAGGAGGTTCCTCAGAAACGTCGGTGTAAAAGGAGGCACCTGGACTCCCCCGAGTCCATTACCATGGACATGGACTTAGATGGTAGGGAGGGTTCCCCAAGGTCACCCCCTGAAGATGTCTCCTTTGGAGACATCATGGAAATGTTGCGTATTAGAGGGGGGTGGTCTGCCCAAAGACCTTCCCTTGATGAGTCCGTATTCCTGGAGGCATTTGAGGCAGGCCCATCTACTTCTTGGTTGTCCCCTCCAGCCATCCCCCTGGTGGACTTAATTACCATCAGGGCGTGGAAGGAGCCTGACACAGTGGAGCCAATACCTAGGCGTCCCGACAAAATAATGAACCCCCCCCACAGACAAGCAATTGTGGGCCAAAGGATCCCCTGTTGATGCCATGTTGGTGGCGGCAGCCACCAAGAAAGAGCTCGCTCAGGAGAGTTCTCTGGTCCACCCGCCAGATAAAGAATCTCGAGCGTTGGACAGGATCGGGAAGTGGATGTTTGCTTCAGCGACCTTTTCTATAAGGGCGCTGAACTATATGGCACATACCATCAGGCTACAGCGAGACTTGATCAAGGAATACGCTGCAGCTCCCCCAGAGTCCATGTTGGTTGGAGACAGGAATGTGTTTACGACATGAATGGCCACTCTGAAATCCATCTCCAATACGTCTATGCGGCTCCTATCTCATGCTTCGGAGGGATCCGCTAGAGCCAGCGGAGCAGGGTTCATCTTACGACGTCACGCCTGGCTCCGTCTCTGCGAATTCGCAGATCCCTTCAAGGCGTCCTTCACGAACGCCCCCTTTGACGGTTCTGCCCTTTTCGGCAAGACCGTTCGCGATACACTGGTCCAAAGCGAGAAGGACGGGAAGACGCTGTCTGCCGTCGGAGTCCGCTTCTCTAGTCCCCAAAGATCCTTCTCCAGGAATCAGAGGGGACAAAAGAAGCTGTAGTTCCGCAAGTCTCAGCAATCCCATCCAGCTGCGGACCACTCGTCTTCTAGAGGCAGAGGAGGACAAGGTGGATGCTGGCCCAGAGGCAGAGGGGGGCCGCGTAATTTCGGGTCTAGAGAACCTTTCTCGGACAGACCCGCACAACAGCCCTGAGGGCTTGCCCGACTGTCCCTCTCTGGAGGCAGTCGGGGGCGGTTGATGGAGCACCTGTCAAACTGGGAGTCCCTTACAACGGATTGATGGGTGCTCTATATCATTACCAGAGGTTACTTCATTCCCTTCCTAAATATTCCCCCCAAAACCAGACACCTCCCCGATTTACCACCCGATCAGAGGGAGGCGGCGGCTTTAGAAATTTTAAAGCTGCTAAGAAAAAGAGCCATCCAGCCCGTCCCCCCAGATCAGTCCAGATTGGGTTATTACTCAAGGTTCTTTTTGGTGCCAAAGAAAACGGGGGACCTCAGACCCATCTTAGACCTTTCCGCTCTGAACCTGTTTATACCCAAGGAAAAGTTCCGGATGGTCACTCTTCAATCTATCCTCCCCCTTCTGCGGGAGAATGACTGGATGTGCTCCATAGACCTCAAGGATGCGTACTACCACATTTTAATGGACAGACGATCCAGGAGGTTTCTCCGCTTCCGGCTTGGAGCCAGTCATTATCAATTCAGGGTTCTTCCATTCGGCCTCACTTCAGCCCCCAGAGTGTTCACCAAAGTCATGACGGTGGTTGTGGCCCCTGAGACTTCAGGGCATTCAGGTCTTCCCATACCTAGATGACTGGCTCCTTACCGCGACCAACAGGCATCAGCTCTCAGTAGCGAGAGATTACGCACTGACTCTAGCCCACAACCTTGGCATTTCAGTAAACCTGCAAAAGTCCTGCCTGTGCTCCACTCGAGCCCTGTAATTCATAGGGGCCAGGTTGGATACTCGAATCTCTCGAGCTACCCTAACATTAGTCAGACTGAACAGCTTATCTTATCAGGTGTTAGCCCTTCTACGAAATCCTTCTCCTCCAGCGGAGTTAGTCTTGAGGGCACTAGGGTCTATGGCAGCCACGATCAGTCTTTCCCTCCATGCCCGCCTGCGAATGCGGATATTGCAATGGACCCTTCAAGTCCAATGGTCCCTCTTGCTCCACCCGCTGAACACGCCCATACCGCTGAGCAGAGTCTGCAGGGACTCCCTTCTTTGGTGGTTGCATGCACGGGAACTCAGAGAAGGGAGGCCCTTTGTGATTCCCCTGGCCAAAGCCACGTTGACCACGGTCGCTTCTCACCTCGGGTGGGGGGGGCATTGTTCAGGCAGATCCGTTCAAGGCACGTGGACTCCCCTAGAGACCGCATTGCATATCAATGTCCTAGAGATGAGGGCGGTGCTTTTAGCATTGCAAGCCCTGCACAACCTTCTTCCTCTGGGGACTATTGCAATCCAGACAGACAACATGTCGGTAGTCTGGTACATAAACAAACAGGGAGGAACCAGATCTTACCCCCTGTGTCAAGAGGCCATGAGAGTTTGGGAATGGGCGATCTCCACCAACCGCTTTCTGGTAGCAACGCACATCCCGGGACGATCCAACATATTAGCGGACAAGCTAAGTTGGGTGCTCCTCACTCCGTACGAGTGGTTTCTGAATCCATCTGTTGCGAAACAGATCTTCCACAAATGGGGTCAACCTTGCTGTGATCTTTTTGCTTCTCCTCTAAACACAAAATGCAGTGAGTACTTCGCAATAATTCCCCCCAGAGATGCTCTAGTCCATGCTTGGCCTCCCGGGCTCCTGTATGCTTATCCTCCCCTTCCTCTCATGATGAAGTTCATTCAGAAAGCCTGTCGGTTGGGGAGCAGGGTTATCCTCATAGCCCCATTCTGGCCTTGGCAGATCTGGTTCCCCTTTTTGCGGTCTCACAGTGTGGCTCCTCCTTGGATTCTGGATCCCAGTCCAGAACTGATTTCTCATCCCACGAATTGCCCAACGCCCAACCTGGTCAGCCTCAAGCTTGCAGCTTGGCTGATCCAGTTCCATTAATGGCTAGGACTCCCGGTATCTCATCTCCCGTTAAGGCCATTCTGGTTGCGGCTCATAGGCCATCTACCAGAAAACTTTACAACAGTAAGTGGAAACGTTTTTCCATTTGGGCCAAAGATAAGGGCTTGGACCCATTTACTGTCCCTATCCTGACCATCCTAGACTTCCTCTCATTAATCTTTCATCAGGGAGCAAGCGCTTCTACGGTTAAGGTACAATTGGCGGCCATCTCCCATTTTCATGTGGGTGATGTCATAGGTTCCTTAGCATCTACAAAGTTGTGCAAAATCTTCTTATGAGGCATCTTCCTTTTAAATCCACCAATAAAGTCTGTGGTTCCCCCATGGGACCTCACTCTAGTCTTGCAAGCTTTAACAAGTCCACCTTTCGAACCTGCGGCCTCAATTCCATTGAAGTTCTTGTCATGGAAAACAGCCTTCTTAGTGGCCATTACTTCGGCCAAAAGGGTTTTAGAATTACAAGCCTTGTGTATGAAACCTCCTTACCTTATCTTTCACAAAGATAGAGTGTCCCTCAGGACTAACCCATCTTTCTTGACTAAGGTTGCTTCAGAAGCAAATATAAATCAATCAATAAATTTACCAATGTTTTTCCCCACATTTCAGAACAAGGGAGAATACACATTACACAAATTGGATGTACACAGACAGCTGCGTTTCTACTTGCATAGGACTAGAGAGTTTCGCAAGTCGGACCAGTTATTTGTCTCGTATGCAAAATCAGCCATGGGTAAAGCCATTTCCAAAGTTACTGTGGCAAATTGGATTTGTCAGTGTATTAATCAGGGGTATATATCGTCTGGCAAACCAGCCCCGGTGAATATCCATGCTCATTCTACAAGATCTGTAGCCACTTCAACAGCCTTCTGGTCTAGGGTTCCAGTGGACGACATATGTTCAGCGGCTACTTGGTCCTCTTCTCATACGTTCATTTCTCATTATAAATTAGATGTGATTTCGAGAAGTAGGGCTTCTTTTGGCTCTGCTGTGCTTCGGAATATCCTTCCGTAAGGACCACCCACGTTCTTATAAGTAGCTGGGGACTCTGTCCCACAGGTTGCAGAGCAAATGAAGTAACTACTTCAGATAAAGAAGTTATGTACTCACCATAACGTTCCATCTGAGTAGGTACTTAATTTGTCTGCAACCGACCCCCCCTGCCATCCCCCGAACCTTTCGGGATTTTCTGATCACCTTTGCAGTTGATTTTTCATGTTTTACAGGTTGGTAAGGCAAAAAAAAAAATGATCTGAGGTAATGTGGTTGGTAGCAGGGGATTATGGGTAGGGGGGAGGAGCTAAGAGCTCGGATCTTGGAGCTTGATAAGCTGCCGGCTCGGATCCGAAGTCGGATCCAATACCCACAGGTTGCAGACAAATGAAGTACCTACTCAGATGGAACGTTATGGTGAGTACATAACTTCTTTTTTTTTAATATTAGTACTGTTAACTTGAGCAGCTGACAAAATAAATGAATCTACATGCATTTCTGAAATAAAAGCAATCTATAACTCTAATTATTACAGTTATTCATTAATTGTAAATCCTCCACGTTATCTTGCAAAATTGCCATTTTGCAGAGGGATTATTAGAGGGAGAGCAACATTTTGAACCAAAATTGGGGACAGTTGAGAGGTTTGGATATGTCTAATTCTATAAATCAATTTATTTGCACGTACCTCTCAACCTGTTAACACGGGAAATCTGGACAAAGCCAAATATATAGGGGGAGCATACAAACATTACTAAAAAAATTCTCTTGTATAAACTTAGTTTATAGAATAACGGGTCTTGCTTTAGCATGCATTTTTTTGAAAGTTATGAAGTCTGAAACTCAATGTCTGTCATTATTTAGTAACTTAATTCCTAAATGATTTGCCAGAAAACCACACGTTTTATGAGGAACAAACCAAAAATAATAAGCAAAAATCTATTCATTCTGTGAAAATTTGGACAGTTGAGAGGTCTAGTTCAGACAGGGCTCTCTTTGAGTTTGCCACCCTTTCCCCTCATAAAATCATGGCCGAATGGAGCCTCCCCCCTGCAGCCATTCCAATTTCCCATTACTTGGCTATTTCACCCCATTTACTGTAAACACTGTAATGTGCATACTGCTTTACTTCTACAATGATTTGGATTTCATTTGAAAGTTTTATTTTGCATTTTACAGCACAAACACTAAGGCATCTGCTAAACAAAGCAATGCAGTCTTGCAATGAAAATAGACTTAGCATTAAAACTTCTCTGCCCTTGAAACTCACATTCATTGAAACAGCTTTGAAATCCACATTCAGGCAAACACATTTGGCTAGTATAAAGATTAACTTTGGACTGTTTTCAAATGATAGGCCCCTTGCACACAAAACATACATGTGTTGTGTGATACACCTTCCTGATTGTATTAAATTATATTCCTTGTATAATACAGTACAGTTGTTGAGGGTGTTTTAAATTTATTGTTTGAACATTTTTCCAGTAAACAATGGTACAAAATGCATGCGCCAATAATGACAAAACTTCCCAATTGAGAACATTTCCATCATAAAAGTTTACTCAAACTTCTACAGTCCACCAGTATCAGTAGGTATGCACAATCTCTGCAGAAGTAAAAGTCATCTAAATAATTCCACATTAAAGAGATCTGTAACCAATGAAGAGGTTGCTGCTAGCAAACAACTTTACATTTCATTGTTTCATCTACAAGTAAAGTGCCTGTTGCCCTTGAGGAATAAATTGCCTATGTTACATTACAGAATGATAAGCTAGTAATATTACAATAGGGAATGGATGGCAAACTGATGACAGGTTCATCGTTACTAGGTATCTTTGCCAAAGACTGGACATTCTCAGTATGGCAGTATTCACCTCCTGTGGGAGTAGAACCCACAACCTTCTGCATCAAAAGCAAGTACACTACCTGTTGTGCTATTAGAATGCAGGCAGACTGAGCATAAGCAGCACTAAAGTTCTCTTCCCACGCAGCTCTCAGTTCCTTGTAAAATCTACTCGACACTCGACTGTATCTCTCAACTTCGCAGCACAAGAAATCTGGAAAAAGCCAAAATTTATTGGTGGGGGGGGGGGACAAAAGCCCAAAAACCAGGGACACATTTTAAACATTGCTTGTATAATCTTGGAAAGTTGCTACAATAAAATGCTGTGTTACCACCATACATTTCACTGCCAAGTCTTGAACCCGAGGACCCTGTGCAAAACAGTCAGCGTAACATACCACTGTGCCATATCATCTGTTTTGTGAAAGAGAGGAAGACTGAAACTTCATTGGCTACCATTTAGTGAATTCAGTTCTCACCATAGCTGTCAATCTCTTAGCACAAAACATCTGGACAAAGCCAGTAATGGGGGAATACAGCCATCAAACATATTCAGTGAATTCATTTCTCATCATAGTTCTCAACCTTAGCACAAAAAACCTGGACGAAGCCAATTATGGGGGGAATACAGTCCCAAAAATAGGGACAGATTTCAAGCATTCAGCTTATAAACTTAGAAAAATTGCTAGAATAAAAGGTTTTGTGTTACTATGTACTTTCTGAAGAATATGAAGTCTGAAATTCAAATGCCTGTCAATTTTATTTAACATTTGGCAACCAGGAAAGTCTGACTTGGAACAAAAGCCAATTTTCAGCAGAGGCCCAGGGAGAAACACTGCAGACACATGTCTTTGTAATGTGGGAGGACACCAGAGCAAACCCACGGAGGACATGCAGACTTTACACAGAAGGTAAAAACACTGGAAAATACTTATAGCAAAATACCCTCAGAACGCAACACAGGCACACTGTAATAGGTGTAACAGTCTTCTTTTATTGCATTCTAGTACCTCGGCCTTCGCCTTCTCATTGAGAAAGCAAAGGCCGAGGTACTAGAATGCAATAAAAGAAGACTGTTACACCTATTACAGTGTGCCTGTGTTGCGTTCTGAGGGTATTTTGCTTTACACAGAAGGTACCCTAGTCAGGAATCAAACCAGAGAATTCTAGCTGTGAAGCAACAATGCTACCACTGCACCATCCATTATTTAAGGAATTAAAAATTCAGAAACCAGAGATTTTATGAGGAACAGAACAAAATATGAGGCGAAAAGTTTCAGAAATGCTGGTGGGTAGAGAATTCAGGCTCTTGTTACCTGCACCTAAGGTACAAGGTTTGAGCCTGAGTTATTCTATAACCAGCAGGTATTCTGAGTTCTCTAGCCACCAGTATAAATTAAGTGGGGCATTTCACACACACACACACACACACACACACACACACACACACACACACACATGCAACCATCAATTACAACAAATAGTATGACTGTGAATGTAGACTTCAGATGTTATATTGCGATCAGATGAATGAAGAAATACATGAATAACTGCCAAACAGCTCACGACTGTTAGAATATAGTATGTGACCCAATGCAACCAAATATTAGCTCAAGAATCAAGGTGAAAGCTATAAAATAATTGTGAACAAAATTATCAAAATCAAGGACAGATATTGACTTTATACACTTAAAAGTTGCTAGAATAACAAACAAGCTTTGCATCATCATCTTTTTTTTCAAAAGGGTATTAAGTCAGAAACAAAATGTCTGTCATTATTCAGTAATGCAATCCTACATGATTTGTCAGAGCACCGCAATTTTATAAGAAAACAGAGCACCATATGAGACAAATTCAAGGACAGTTGAGAGCTTATATGCCCCCCCCCCCCAACTACCACAACTATACTTTTCAACTTCTTTGCTCAAGAATTCTGGCCAAAAAAAGCAATAATGAAGGAACAAAGTCCCAAAATCAGAGATAATTTTAAATATAACTAATTAACAGAGCAAGAAAATTTCCATCAACATACACTTTCTGAACATAAGTGGTATGAAAGTATAATGGCTGGCTTTATTTACTGTAATCCTCAAATTTACATGAAAAAATGTGGAATAAAACAGGACCATTCTGCAAAATCAAGGACAGTTGAGACCATCTACACCCTGCATGCATGCATACATACAGTTAAAATTATTTGCCAGAGCAACACAGTTTTACAACAAAACAGATTAAAATATGAGGCAAAATTGGAGCCAGTTGAGACATCCTATGCCTTTCCCATCTCTCATCATCTTTGCTCAAGATTTCTGTACAAAACAACAACAAAGGAACAAAGACTCCAAATCAGATACATTTTAAAACTATACCTTAATTATTTTACAAATAACAGAAGTATTCCATGAAGACATACTTCCCAAACAGTAAGAAGTATGAACTATAATGCCAGGATTTATTGACTGACAATAGCATTTAGTAATTCACCATAAAAAAATCAAACTACATTATGGGGACAGGCCTAATAAGTAAGTAAATAAATATGTGTTGCAAAATCAGCGACAGTTGACAGAATCCCCCCATGCATACATTTATATATATATATATATATATATATATATATATATATACACACACACACACACGCCCACACACACGTGCACATGCGCGCACACACACACACACACACACACACACACACACACACACACACACACTAGTCTGACTTGCAATACAATTCACGGCTGACTGCAAACTGACTTGCAATACAATTCTCGGCCATCTGCGTTCCCTTAAATCCACAGCAGGGTGTACCTGCAAAGTCTTGGCTGTCTGTGTTCACTATGCAGTAATACAATCCACAGCAGAGAGTAATGTATGAGTAAAATTGCACCTGTAATCCACAGCAGAGAGTATCTCGGCCATTTGCTTCACGCCAGAATGCACTTCCAGTTTCCCCGCTCTTGTTTGTTCCTTCCTGTTTGCGTGAACGTTCCAAGACTGCTGACCTTGCAGTCCAATTCCCTTCCAGTCTATGCAGTTAGCACCGCATAGACGTCTGGTGCATCAGCAGTCTGCTGCCTTCTTCCTGAATCCGGATTCACTTTCTATGTGGAGGATAGAGGATTTGTAGGACTGTACCACTGTGGTTCACAGCTGGGTGGGCTGCAGTCCTGCAGTCTGATATCACGAGCCACCACTGACTCCTTCCATCTGCCTTTGATGTCCTGTGGACTGGTGAGCAGGTTGTTGCTGGCATTCCTTATGAAGAGTGTCTGACTGTCTTCTTTATCTTTCTGTCTTTGCTTTGAAACCTGATATAGTTTCTTTGTGTCTTCCAGTGAGGTACTTTCTAGAAGCTGGTAGAGTGTCTCTGATGCCTTGTTCTTTGCTATTGCAACTCCTTTCTTAGCTTCTCTGTTGGCCAACCAGTATTCCTTCCTAGCCCGGCCCGTCTTTTCTATCTCCACTTTTTCCAGCAACTCATTTAGTGAGGAGGAGAGACAAAAAATGTTGCTGTCATTTTGTTTGTTTCATTTCTCTCCATATTGTTGCTGAGCATTGACAATTTGGCTGAAGTTTTTTTTTTGACAGTGATGATACTGTGTTTAGGACTTAATCTGTATTGATTCTAATGCTGTGTAGAGGTGTTCTGGCTACAGTTTGTCTCCAGTGGTTCCTTAAGTTGTTAATTCTACTCTATGTTTTAATCTGCCAAGAAGTAGCTAGTGTTTGGAGAACCTGCTGGGTAATTCTAGTTGGCCTGAACAACTGAATCTGCTAGTCTTTCTAGGTAGACTGGGCAGTTATTTTAATGTTTAATTGACTTTGAATATTTGTTTTGTGACAGTGTGGCTGTACTGTTTTATATCTAAACTGGTGTTTATTACTTTCTGGCAGGCACTGCAGTCTGTATACGTTACTATTATTTTATTTATTATTTATTGTATTTTACATTTGTTGACTGGGTTTGTCTGACTGAGCTGAAGAGCCCTTTTTCAGGGAAGCCCCGGGGAGAAAAGCTCCAACATATTTTACAATTTTCATTACTCATAAGCATCATATAGCAATTAAATAGCAATGTTACAGAATTTTTACAAGGCAATAAGTAGTGATAACATTGTTATACAGTTTCAATAGTCAGGAGAGTAGCAAAAACTTTTACAATATATATAAAAAGGAACAATAATAGTTTTTTTGGGTAAGTGGTTACAGAAAACCCAATTTTTTCATAATGTAGTTGAATGAACGTAGGACAATTACTATTAAATGATGTTCTGAGGTGACTAGCTTTATAGGTTTCAGATGACCTGAGAAAAGGTACTCAAAGGAAGATTAGAGGGAGCTAGGGAGAAGAGTGAGACAGACCTTCAACTTTAGCACTCAAACCATTCATTTTACAGCCCAGCACTTGCTTAAAGCTCATAACAAGCACTAAATTCCCCTAGCACTAGCCCCCCTTATACTGTCCAGAAGGACAAGGCTCTCTATTTGTCCCCACCAGTCAATCAGAAAAACAGCTCACTCTACCTATTCAGGCATGTCCAAAGGGCAGTTTCCAGTGTACTCTCTATCCGAGAGATGCAATTATACAGCCAAACTAGAGGCTAAGCTCTCTCAACCCAAGACTGGTTCAGACAGTCAAGAGGAGAAGGGAAATACTTGCAACACACCATCAGTCTCACATAGACCTAACAAACCAACACAAGCAAATAACACAAATAAATATACGAAAACATACTCAGAGGCTCTAAATAAAAATCTGCAAAAGCAACAGAGACCTCCAAAGCAGACATTCAAACAACCTCAACAACCCATCACCAAACATGAAACACATACTTCACATAATCAATGTGCCACGCAATCACAGCCCTTAAGGCAAAATAACATACCCAACACACTAGTGATAGGCGACTCTATAGTCAGGCACACTGATGCCCCACTAACTAGGCTGGACAAGGAGAAGGTTACAGTTAGCTGCCTGTCGGGTGCCAGGATCTGACACATAGTACAAGCACTCAGGTCACTCCAGAACAAGTACAAATATGACTCTGTCATTGTACATGTTACTGTGAATGACCTGAGACGTACCTCCCTGGACTACATGAAAAGAGACATGGAAGAGCTCTCTGATCATGTAGCCCAGGCAGGTATGACCATGACCCTGAGTAGCATCCTGCCCTTACCAAGAATGATGCCACAGTATAAAGAAAAAATGATCAACTTTGACAACTGGCTAAGTTTCTGGTGTCATTCAAAAGGGATCCAGTATCTGTCTGCCTGAGATGACATGCTCGACAAGCCACGTTGCTTCGCAAGAGATGGCTTGCACCTGTCACCCTTAGGCTTTCGAATACTGGCAAAGGCTCTTGCCACCCCCATAGTGCCTTTTTTAGGCAAGGCTCAAAAGACAAACCCCTCCACCGTAAATAGCACTAGTAACCAAAAAATGAGGGTAATGCTACTCAACGCCAGAAGTCTAAACCTCAAAATGCACACACTCGAGGCACTCCTCAGTATGGAGAACATCAATATCTGTGCAGTAACAGAAACCTGGTTTAAGGCTCCAGAGAGAACCCCAGCACTACCAGGCTATAACTCATACCATACCTTTCGGCCACAGAACCTGGACCGAAACACAAAAGGTGGGGGTGTATCCATATTCATCAAGGATACTCACACCTCCAGGTTAGTGGCACAGCACGATGCATCAGAGATCATCCAAGTGCAACTAACAACGGGCAAAACTGCAGTCCAAATTGTAGCTTGCTACAGATCACCCACCATGACCCAGGACCCCCATTCCGCATTTCTGGAGACACTGGGAAATATGAAGGTCCTACCAAACACCCTAATACTGGGTGATTTCAACTACCCAAATATTAACTGGGAGAACTGCTCAAGTACTAACTCTTGTGCCCAACGCTTCCTAGAATTTTTAAACTTGAATGCTCTGGATCAACTGGTCAACACCCCCACCAGAGGGAACAACATATTGGACCTGGTCATCACCAACATGGGTGACCGGTGTTCCACACCTGACGTCAACCCCTCACTGGTTAGATCAGACCATAGACTAATCACTCTGGATATTCACATACCATCCCCAACCCCAATCAAGGAAACCACCATGAAAAACCTTTCAAAAGCAAACTACATGTTGCTTAAAACCAAGGTGGAAAGGTTCACAGCCCCCATGCTGATGAAAAATGCTGTCCAAGCTGCTGAACCCTATACAAAGGCACTCTATGATCATCTGCAGGAATGCATGGATTGTGCTATCCCAAGTAAAACCAAGACTCACACCTCCAAGAAAAGGAAACCAGTCTGGTGGACCCCTGCCATAAACAGGCTCTACAGTAGAAGGAGGAAACTAGTACAGATAAGAGCAAAATCCCTAGAAGGAAAGACATCCTTGATCAGTATCAGCAAGAAACTACGATCCTTCATTAAATCATCCAAGGCTAGCTTCGAAAGAAAAATTGCCAAGGACTCCAAAGATAACCACAAAGCATTCTTTAGCTATGTAAAGAACCTAAGTGGAAACTCTCAGATCTGCTCTGAGTTGGTGCAGAATAGCAGAAAATACACTGAACCGACTGATATTGCCAACATTTTGGCAGACAGGTTCAGTGCAAACTTCACACCCCTCTCACCCCCTAAAGGGCCCATAACCATACCAGAAGAATGTAAGGCCCCAGCAATCACCAAAACACAGGTTAAAACAGACATATCCAAAGCCAAAAACACAGCATCAATGGGACCGGATGGTGTCCCAGGCTGTGTCTTACAAGAGCTCCAAAATGAACTAACCCCTCACCTAAACACACTGTTCAAACTCAGCCTCTCTACATGCTATGTACCCACAGAGTGGCGCACAGCAACAGTTATCCCACTCCACAAAGGTGGCACCACAATGGACCCTGGGAACTATCGCCCTAAAAGCCTGACTAGCCTGGTCTGCAAGGCTATGGAGCGTATCATCATGGAACTCATTAACAGAAACACTGGGAACCACCAAACTTTGGACCTCACCCAGTTTGGCTTTGTTAAGGGCAGATCATGCCTCCTAAACCTGGTGGACCTCTTTGAGACAGTTACCAAGGCATTAGGTGAGGGTAAGGAGGTCCACACAGCCTACCTAGACCCCGCAAAGGCTTTCGACACCATTCCCCATTCTGGTATTATAGACAAACTTACCAACCTGAACATTAACCCCTACATCATGAGATGGGTTGCAAATTGGCTCATGGACAGAACCCACACGGTGAGAGTTGCAGACTCTAGGTCCAACTCTAAACCAGTTACAAGTGGTGTCCCCCACGGCTCAGTCCTAGGACCCCTCTTGTTCGGTATATACTTCTCAGAGGTACAGACAAGCACAGGGGGACTTTGGCTGATCAAGTTCGCAGATGACTGCAAACTAGGGGCCATAATTGATTCTCTGGCTGATACAGACACTCTCCAGAAGGGTCTCACTGAGACAGATACCTGGTGTCCAAATCATGGCCTCAAGCTGAATGCCAGAAAGTGCATAGTCATCCCCTTTGGAAAAAAACGAAGTACCCATGAACTACCACATAGTTTGTAGTCCCCTAAATACAGAAAAAGTAATAAGGGATCTGGGGACCCAAATAGATAGCAATCTCTCTTTTGATAATCATATTGCCAAGGTGGTTAGAAAATCCTTGTACGTGGCCCATCTAATCTCAAAAGGGTTCGCATCCAGAACAAATGAGGTTATTGTGCCTCTCTATTCATCACTTATTAGACCCATTATAGAATACAATGCCCCATTTGGGATGTACCTTACAAGACACCTGCAACAGCTGGAAAGACCACAAAAGTACATCACCAAGAGGATTACTGGCCTCAAACAGATGACCTATGCAGCCCGACTAAAGAAACTCCAGCTCTACTCGGTTGCATACCGCTTACTCAGAGGGGATCTCTGCTTGACATACAAGGCCATGTCTAACCCAGAATTGATGGATATGTTCCACCTAAAAAACCCAAATCCCTGAGAGCCACACGCTCTAGGGATATAAACCTTACCACAATGATAAATAGGACATGCTGGAGAGATAGTTTCCTGACCCAGAGACTCCCCATGCTTTGGAACAAGATTCCAATGTACATCAGGCAGAGCCCCTCACTAGCACTCTTCAAGAGGAACCTTGACAGGTGGATGGGAAACAGAAAATTTACCCCGGGGATCACTGCAGTGTCTCTGCTGGACAGAGGCACAGGGAACTAATGGCTCTGCTGGTCAGAGGCACAGGGAACTAATCTAAGGGGGTGGCAAAAGCCAACACACTCTGGCTAGGCTTATAAATGCCTTTGGGCAGATAGCCTAGTACTTACCTATGAACCTATGGGCAAGAGGTAGTATAAGCTATGGGAAGTAGGGGATATTTAGGGAGGGAGATTGCAGTGGCAGGACCAGTGACTTTTGAAGTACTCTTTAGTGGCTGTCTTAAATTGTTTAGGATGTGTAAGGGTCCTGATTTCTAGAGGAAGCTTATTCCAGGCAATAGTGGGGTGATAACTGTACATGTAACGTTCAAGTTTAGACTTGGGTTTGTAGATTTGTAGTAGGTCTTGGGTAGAGCTTCAGAGTGGTCTGGAGGGAGAATAAAGAGAGATTATAGAGGATAGTGTAGGGCAGTAGGAAGGCTGGTATAAGATAGAATGTATGATCTGGAGCTGAAAGAGGAGAATCTGGTGGGGTAATTCAAGCCAGTTTAGGTGTTTTAGAGAGAGGCAGTGATGGGATTTATAGGTTTGTTGAGCAGCAAATCTAGCTACCTTGTTGTAAGTAGATTCGAGTTTGGTCAAAAGTGCTGAGTTAAGATTTGTGAGAATTTGAGAGCTGTACATTAGACTGGATAGAAGGCAAGTAAGAGAGAGTTACCTTGGCTTCAGAAGTAAGGAATTTCTTGTTACCATAAAGGAGCCCTAGTTTTGAATGAGTCTTCTTGATACAGTTATTGACATGTAAATCAAATTTAAGCTGATCATCAATGGTGACACCTAAGAACTTGGTGCTGGATTCTGTCTGAATGGCAGTGTTATTAAGGGACGGTATGGAGAAGGAGGCTTTTATATTGTTGAATTTATTAGTTAGGAACAGTAACAGCATTGTTTTTTTATTGTTGGAGAACCATGTTTCAACTGACTTGAAGGATGCCTGAATAGTTGAGAAGAGCTCAGAGGGAGAGTTGGCTGTGGTGATGACTGTAGAGTCATCTGCGTATTGCACTAAGGATGACTGAGGGCAGGAGGTATAGAGCTCGTTAGTAAAGATATTAAAAAATAAGGCCCAGGATAGACCCTTGAGGTACACCCATTTTGACAGGCAGAGGAGGGGAGTGTGCAGAGTGCCATCTCACTGATTGAGATCTATCAAGTGAGGTAGCTGGAGAAACATGCAACATTATCAGAGGAGAAGTTGAGATGATGCAGTTTGTGCAGCAGAAGGGAGTGGGAGATGGTGTCAAAAGCTTTTGAGAGGTCCAAGAATAGACAAAAAGTAATTTTATGGTCATCAATGGCTAGAGAGACAATGTTGAGGAAGGATAAAAGAGCTGTAGTGGTGCTGTGGTTAGGTATGAAGCCATGCTGAGTCGGTGTTAGCAGGTTTTCCTGTATTAGATACTCCATAACTTGTTTATGAATACATTTTCCAGTATTTTGGAGAGAGGCTACTAGACATTCCAAGGATAAAAAGGGTTCCATTTTGCTGGCATTTTGAATTTAAAGTTTGAGAAATTAAGTAGTGTAGTGATAAGTGTTTGCTGTTTATTATTGCTTGCTCAGTTTTGAGCATTTCCTCTGCCATTTCAACTTAATTTACTGATGTTCATTGTGCATACAGCTGCAGTCATAACAGATGGGTTATCCTGCCGTCAGGCGGGTCCTCGGTCGGCCGAATTCCAAAGTCTAGGTTCGGCGTCGGTTGTCATCACTTCTTCCTTGATGTCAGTGTGGCAGGGGTATAAAAGAGCCAGCCGACGCCATCTTCTTCAGTCTTTCTTGCCGCGTGGTGCCTGAAGCAGAAGCAGTTCGCAAGTGCCGGTCGGCCAGCTCCTGAGATTTACGAAAATATTTCAGCCGAAGTCTTCTTGAAAGCTAAGTACCCTGCTGGGGAAACTTTTCTTGCCTCAGACCGATGTCAGACAAAGTTAATAATTGCATTTCATGTGGGAAGCAAATACCGCATAAGGATTTCCATTCTTTCTGTATTCCTTGCTTAGGCCCAGACCACGACGTCTCGGCCTGCCGTTTTTGTGCTAGATTCAACAAATGCACTATTAAGCATTGGGCAGAGTTCGCCCACCACTATTTTGGTAAAAAATTTAATTATATTATGTCGTCGGATACTCCGACTCCAGTTTTGAGTAAAAGACACAAAGATAAGGACCGACATACGAGGTCCGCGACTTCTACCGACACCACACTAAGGCCGACTACCGGTTCTCCGGTTCTCAGCGAGGCGCCTACGCAGCCCCTGAGTACCGATGACACTTCATTACCGGTGTCTTCTGTGCCCGAGGTCGGAGGCTCCTCGGCCCCCATTCCGACTACAGATACCGACGCCACTCTTGGCGGGGAAACTCAGAGTTTAGACAGGCCTGCCATTTCTCAAGGTGTCTTCAGGCCTTCCTCCTTCTCCATTAAGGCTTTCACAAAATCTAAAGCAGCCATGAAAACTAAAAAACAAGGACCACAGACCCCCTCTCAAGGCCCCATGCCTAAAAAACAGATGCTCAAAATGGCTGAGGATTTGATTACTCTTATCAGGGGTTCTCAACCCCCTTCGGACAAAAGGCCCAGATTGGAGGAAGACTACCCTTCTTCAGATCAAGCCTCTATTACCTCAGAACATTCTGAGGACCAGGAATATACATATTCTCCTTTTGAAGACTCTGATGCAGAGGAGTCTATTCCCTCGGTCTCCCCCCCTGAGGACTACTCTTTTGGGGAAACCCTACATACCTTGAGGGAACACTTTCACTGGGAAGGCCAAGATTACTCAGATTCCAAGAAAAGGCTCAGGGATTTTCTCTTGCTCCCCCAGCACAGGCCTCTGGCTATTCCTCCTGTCTTAGATATTTTAGATGATGTGTACACAGAAGCCAGCCTCAACCCAGATTCTTTACCTCCAGCTCCTGTTAAACCTGACAGGTATTACCGGGTTCCTGATTCACACCAGTTCCTATACAAAAGCCATGCTGCTGACCCAGAAACTATTTCACAGGATCCCAAGGGAATTAAGGCCTCTACTTTCAAAAACCCATTACCTTCAGAGAGAGATTCCAGAGCTTTAGAAAGGTGGGGGAAAAAGGTGTATACCTCGGCCACTTTAACCATGAGGGCATTAAACTGTCAGTTCCATATGTTAAAGTATCAACAGTTTTTGTTATCTCAAGTTGAAAAGCAAAATGACACAACCTGAGCAACCAGATTTAAAGGAGTTGCAGGATTTGTTGCATAGTGCAGAGCAAGTGGGTAAACATACCTTGCAGTGTGGTTTTGATGCTTTAGAGGCCTCATGTAGCGCTGCTGTTACAGGGTCTGTCATACGTAGACATGCTTGGCTCAAAGAGCAAACCTTACCAGATCATGTCAAAGCTAAATTACTAGATGCACCTCTTCAAAAAAATGTATTGTTTGGTGTTAAAGCTGAGGAGGTATTAAAGAAAATGGAGGAAAAGGCAAGATCAATGCAAACAGTGAAAGATTTCCTGCAGGTACAACCTCCACGCCTGCAGGTACAACCTCCACGTTTCAGCAGAAACTGGTCTTCAAAAAATTGGTCCTTTCCAGCCATGGACAGACCTCAAAGAGGCAGATACAGGCGCCCGAGGGGTAGAGGGCAATCACAAGGATCATTTAGAGCCAGACAATGGCAAGCACCTACACCAAGAGGTGGAGACGATAGATCACAGTCATTCAGAAAGCAGGCACAATGACTTTCCCCTTTGCCTGCCAAGCAAAGCTTTAATGGCAGCACCTTTAGGTGGAAAACTGGCATTATTCTCAAAAAATTGGCGTATTGTCACAAAAGACAAATGGATCCTGGACATTATAGACAGAGGCTACAGATTCCACTTTCACACCCTTCCAAAAATGAGAGGCATGCCAAACCTGCCACAAAATCAAAGGGCAGAGGCACAAAAACAAATTTCAGCTCTCATGGACATGAAAGCTATTCAAGAGGTACCTGCAAAAGAACAAGGTCAAGGTTTTTATTCCAGACTATTCCTGGTACCAAGGAAGGACAAAGATTGGAGACCTATTTTAGACCTATCCATCCTAAACACATATTTACACGTACCAAAATTCAAGATGCTCACATTACAGCAGCTTCTTCCCATGCTGGGCAAGGAGTCTTGGCTGGTAACATTGGACCTCAAGGAGGCATACCTGCATGTCCCTATCAGACAAGATTGCAGAAGATACCTCAGATTTCTTGCAGGTTCAACCCATTATCAATTCTCTGCATTGCCCTTTGGCTTATCTACTGCGCCCAGAGTGTTTACGAAATGCCTGGCATCAGTAATTGCCTTCTGCAGACTTCAAGGAATACAAATATACCCATATCTGGATGACTGCCTGATCCAAGCAGACAGCAAGCACATACTTCTGAAACACCTGGCGTTTGTAATAAAACTGTTGAACTTTCTGGGATACACAGTCAACAAAAAGAAATCAAAACTAATACCCTCTCAAACAATAATTTTCCTGGGTGCCAGCTTGAATACAAACACCCAGATGGCCTACCTCACGCCAGACAAACAAGGGCAATTATCTCAATACTTCAGCAAAATGGCAACCTTCACCAGGCTGACTGCAAGGAAAGTCCTGCAGGCTCTGGGATTCATGGCATCTTGCATCCTGCTGATCCCATGTGCAAAGCTGCACATGAGGAAACTTCAATGGTATCTAAAAAACTTATGGTCTCAACACAGCCACAGTTTGGAAACAATTATACCACTCATTCCATGTCTTCAAAAGGAATTTCTGTGGTGAGCTCAAGCATGCCAAAGAAACATAGGTCTCCCCTTCTGCATAACTCAAGCAAATCAAATCATCACAACAGACGCCTTGGACTACGCCTGGGCGGGTGCACATGACAGATCAGTACATTCAGGGAAAATGGTCCCAAAAAGAGAAGCACCTACACATCAATCAAAAGGAAATGCTAGCAGTGCAAAATGCTATTATGGCCTTCAAAGACCTACTGCATCCAGGCCAGCTATTGATAAGGACAGACAACACCACAGTGATGTGGTACATAAACAAACAGGGGGGAACTCATTCATACCCCCTGTGCAGACTAGCCATGTCCCTTTGGAACACAGCTCTGGAATTGCAAATCCAACTTCAGGCACAATTCCTGCCAGGGATGGAAAACACACTGGCAGACAGCCTAAGCAGAAATATGACAGATCCACATGAATGGAAGTTGCATCCTCAAATTTTCGCAAAGATAACTCAGGCATGGGGACAGCCAGACATAGATCTCTTTGCTACCCACAGAAATTACCAACTGAAAAAATTTTGCTCAAGGACCTATCATCCACAGGCCTGGAAAGTGGACGCACTTTCTTTCAATTGGACAACATTGACAGTCTATGCCTTTCCACCTCTCCCTCTGCTGCCCAAAGTTCTATTAAAAGCCAGAGCAGAGAGGCCAAAAATGATTCCCATTGCTCCAGACTGGCCAAGACAACACTGGTATCCACTCCTGAAGAGCCTGACGCATTCCCCACCATGGATCCTGCCTCTAGTGCCTCTTCTGTTGTCCCAGCACAACTTCAAAACTCTTCACAGCCAGCTCAAGACCCTCAATCTAGCCGCATGGAGAATCCCTTGATTTCCCAACAGACCCTCCTCTCTAAGGAGGTGCAGGATGTCATCTTGGAGGCCAGAAGACCTTCTGCTAGAAAAGCCTACTCTGCCAAATGGAAACAGTTTTGTGCCTGGAATCAGAAAAAGGGCCAGAATCCTTGGGTAATAAATTTACCTCAAATATTACAGTACCTAGCTGAGATGTTAAACAGTGGACTTTCCTTCTCCTCCATCAAGATCCATGCTTCAGCCATTTCTGCACAATACAACACAGATCTTCCTTTATTCTCTCATCATCTCTTAAGACAGTTCCTCAGAGGGGCTAAGAATATAAAACCCCCAAGGAAACCACCAGTCCCTGCTTGGGACCTCAACTTCATATTGGAAAAACTGACCCTGCCTCCATTTGAGCCAGCTGCTTCAACAGAACTACAATATTTGTCATGGAAAACAGCCTTCCTTCTGGCTATCACCTCAGCACGCAGGGTTTCGGAACTACAGGCCCTCATGGCTGTGCAACCTTTCATCATTTTCCATCAGGACAGAGTTTCCTTACGAACCAACCCTTCCTTTATGCCAAAGGTAGTGTCCAGTGTAGCCTTGAATCAGACTATCCACTTACCTACCTTTTACCCTAACCCACAAAACAAAGGGGAAAGACTACTACATTCCTTGGACATTCACAGACAACTTCATTATTATTTGGACAGGACAAAGCCATTCAGAAAATCCGAGCAACTCTTTGTGTCCTATGCTACAGGTGCTCAAGGAAAGGCTATCTCCAAACAGACAATCTCAAAATGGATAGCCCACTGCATATGCTTTTGTTACTCTTTTCATGGAAAAACTGTGCCTTCAAGCATCAGATCCCACTCCACAAGGGCCACAGCTACCTCTGCAGCTTTCCTCAGGGGGGGTCCTACCAAGGACATTTTGGAAGCAGCCACTTGGAGTTCAGTGCACACTTTCTCCAAACACTATCACCTTTCACTTTACTCTAAATCTAGAGCGGGATTTGCCACAGCAGTCTTGCAGGGCATCCTTGCTCCTCCTAGTTCCACTTAGTGCCTGCCACCCCTATTTAGCTTTGGGATTCTACCCATCTGTTATGACTGCAGCTGTATGCACGATGAACATATTACAGTTTTGTACCTACCATAAATGTAGATGTTCGAGTGCTAATACAGCTGCAGTCCAGGTTTCCCTCCCTCCATCCCCTCTTAGGACAGGCCTTATGACAAACACCTTCTCATACAACCTGATGGAGGTGTATTCTTTTATGGTGTATTTGCTTGCAAACTACTGTTTTTTGATTATTCTATATTGCATTATTACATAAGTTTATGTTTTGCCTTCCTTCTGGGGGCACCTGACATCTGGGGCAAGAAAAACTGAAGAAGATGGCGTCGGCTGGCTCTTTTATACCCCTGCCGCACTGACGTCAGGGAAGAAGCAACGACAACTGACGCCGGACCTAGACTTTGGAATTCGGCCGACCGAGGACCCGCCTGACGGCAGGATAGCCCATCTGTTATGACTGCAGCTGTATTAGCACTCGAACATCTACATTTATGGTAGGTACAAAACTGTACTTTCTTTTGCTATTTTAGTTTATATTACTCAATATTACTCATTAAGTAATTTCTCTTGTTAATTACTTAGATAATAAACACAAAATAAACTTAAACTGTAGTAAGATATATAGCTATGGTACCATTGTAGTTTTGTAGATGATGCTTTCATGCACCCTGCCATACCTCTCAACCTCTTAGAACAAGAAATCTGGACAAAGCCATAATTAAAAGTGGGACAAAGCCCCAAAGATGAGGACAGTTTTGAAATATTTCTCTTACAAATTTAGAAAGTCAATAGAATAATAGGTTTTGCATTAGCATGAATTTTTTGAAGGGTATGAAGTCTGAAACTCAAATGTCTATCATTATTTTCTAACTTCAGTCTTTAATGATTTGCCACTAATTTGCCAGAAAAGCACAATTTTCTGAAAAACATACCAAAAATATGACTCAAAAATCTGGACATTCTGTGAAAATCTGTACAGTTGTAAGTTATACACCCTGCTTAAATGTTGGAATGGGGGAATCAAATATATTTTGAATAAAACAGAGATGTTTTCAGTGTATGTATGTATGTATGTATATATATATATATATATATATATATATATATATATATATATATATAAAATGTGTGTGTGTGTGTGTGTCTGTAAAACTCATGTTGTTGGAATAACTATTAACAGACTCTTAGACTCATGACAGCTTAAATATTTACTTTCCACAACATTATCATCTTTTTTGTTAATATCATTTGTCCCAGGGGCAGGTTGTACCTCCCCAGGCATGCAAATTTATGCATTATGCCTGCACCTCCTTTCAGGGATGCAAATTTACTCGTAAGCCATTTTTGAGTGGCATGATTTTTGAACCCTCTGCTATGATTTTTGATGGTCCCATGCAATGATTTTGAAAGCTGAGAGGTTAAGAGGTATGGCCAGTTCTTTTGGCTTAGTATTTTAGTAAAAGTTATATTTTAAGTGTTCAGAGGTGACAAAAGTCTGTTTATAGTTTGATATTACCTTCTGTTGGTGGCTTAGAAAATGAACTGAAAACATTTCAGTATTTTTGCCTGGATATTGCACCTCATTGCAGTAGAGCCTAAAACACTGAAATAGGCAACACTCCTAAAATGACAAATGAAATAATAACACATCTGCATTGCTGTAGACAATAACACTAAATATGACTGAAACAACAAAGTTGTGCATGTTTTTCATTGTATTTGTTAGATAAAAAGGCCATAAATTAATATAATTTTCATTTTTAAAATAGATTAATGTGACTTTCATTGTTAAAACAGAGTTAAACTCTGAACTCACAGACAGACTAAGTAAGTACATTACTGAATACATCAGTCATCCATCCATTTCTGTTGAGTCACATCCGATTCCTGAGCAACCCCATGAACAGCCATCACCATCGGGATTTTTCTACGCAAGCGGGGAATAGACGTAAACTGGTAGGCCTTTTTTCTGTGTCACAAGCAAACATCGTACATACTTACAGACAATTAGAGTTGCCACTCCACCTACCAGTTGTCTTTGGGATGTGGGAGGAAACCAGACTACATGGAGAAATTCCAGGTGAACAGAAGGAGGACATGCAGTCTCTGCACAGAAGGCATCTTAGCTGAGATCCACTTGCTGTGGATTTCATTAATTAGACTATCCTGGGATTCATTAACACCCTTACTATGTGTACAGTAAGTGTTCACTGTCCTGAGTGAACAGACAACACAAGAATAACTCACACCTTCTTCTTCCTAATTTTAGTTTTTCTACTGATTTTCTTGTAGCTTTAAATACTGACGGGTTCATAAAGCCCAGAGACATGCATCTGGAGAATTTCTTCCCAGGCCTCCACTGAAAATATGCTCTGTCCTAGTCGGACTTTCTTGAGTGACTATAATGCACAAAAAATGTGGTAGGGATATTCTTGAATACACACCATGTACACTTAGTGTACAGTTAGTGTAAGTGTTATTGAATCTGGCCTCTATTATTTTGCACCATTTAATATATAAATATGTTTAAGTGTTACTTATAATTCCACATGCATTATATTTATTTATAAAGAGAAACAGAAATATGTTTCACCACGGTGGGCTTAATTTAAACTGTAGTATCTTATTGGAAGTATGTAGAGGATTCTCCTGTGTTGCTGTTAATTTTTAACCTGGTTTATGCTGCTGCCTTTCTCTTTGGCTCTGATTTTTAGAGGGTATGCTGTGCTACATACTAGATTGCAATTTTAAACTGCCTTCTGAAGCAGAGTAAAGATAATGTCATAACTCTAGAACTCTGCCGTCAATTAATAAATATTATGTAGACATCATAGTTATAACTGAACTGGAGATGCTGGCACACAGTGAAAACACCTAGTAAAAAGAATTAGCATGAAAAGACAGGTTTGACAGCTTTTCTTTGCTCACTGTGACTCTTGACAGCAACAATGGGTACTGATTTAGAGTATTTGTTTTCCACTTGGAGAACAGTATAGGTTTCTGACCAAAATACCAGTATTGATCCTCTGGAGGCAGAATTTTTTTTTTTAGTTATTTATTTGTTAACAGTTTTAAGTCGACTGGTTCTTCATAGACTCTTCAGCTGCGACTCTGACCATAAGAGCAAGGGTGTGTGTGTGTGTGTGTGTGTGTATGTGTGTGTGTGTGTGTGTGTGTGTGCGTGCGTGCGTGCGTGCGTGTGTGTGTGTGTGTGTATGTGTGTGTGTGTGTGTGTGTGCGTGTGTGTATATATATATATATATATATTTAGGTTTACCATTTAAATCCCAAAATGGATGCTGTCGAGTGATCACATCATCAAAAAAAATACTGAAAATAAAAACATTGGACAGGCAACAATAATGAAACCGGTAATGGTGACCCATCCCATTCAACAAAGTTGACATTACCCAGCATAACTTGTCTTTCAGTCATTCCCAAGTAACATTTTGCAGGGGGGCAAGCCTACCACACCCCCTGCTATATACAAACTCTGAGTACTTGGGTACATTTCCCAATCCCAGCTGTGCCACAATCTCCAGATAGAACGTCGACCTCACAACATCAAATGCATACTAGCATTCACTGTTGTGGAGCCAGCCATTTTCAGTTTGACCCTCCGTGAACTGAAAATTAGCCTTTCAATCATTCCCAGTTCGCATGAATGCTGTTTGACATTTCAATAGTAAACCACATATATGTGTATACATATATAGGTTCATAGGTTCATAGGTTCATACTAGGCTATCTGCCCTAGGGCATTTATAAGCCTAGCCAGAATGTGTTTGGCTTTCGCCACCCATTTTAAATTTATTTTGCTATGCCCTTTTTTGAGGTTAGTATACTGTGCCTCTGTCTAACAGTGACACAGAAGTGATACCCGTGGTAAACCTACGATCTCCCATCCACTCATCAAGATTCCTCTTGAAGAGAGTCAATGAGGGACTCTGCCTAACCTGGACTGGGATTTTATTCCAGAGTGAAGGGAGCCTCTGGGTTATGAATCTGTCCCTCCAGCATGTCCTATTTATTTCAGTGCTGAAGTTCAAGTCTCTCGAGAGCGTAGCTCGATGGGATTTGGATTTTCTGAGGTGCAGCATGTCCATTAATTCCGGGTTGGACATGGCTTTATACGTCAGGCACAGATCGCCACTGAGCAGGTGGTATGCCACTGAGTAGAGCTGGAGTTTCTTTAACCGGGCAGCATATGGCATCTGTTTGAGCCCTTTGATCCTCTTCATGAGGTACTTTTGGGGTCTTTCCAGTTGCTGCAGGTCTGGTAAGGTACATCCCAAAAGGGGCATTGTACTCAATTATGGGCCTGATGAGGGATGAGTAAGAGGCACGATGACCTCCCCTGATCGAGATGTGAATCCCTTCATGATTAGGTGGGCTATATAAAATGTTTTTTTAACCACTTTGGCCACATGGTTGTCAAATGAGAGATTGCTATCAACTTGGGTCCCCAGGTCCCTAATTACTTCTTCTGTACTTAATGGATTACCACCTATGTAGTAATTTGTGGGCACTTTGTTTTTGCCAAAGGGGATGACTATACACTTTTTGGAATTTAGCTTGAGGCCATGGCTCTGGTACCAGTTGTCTGTTTCTATGAGGCCCTTTTGGAGGATGCTTGTGTTGGCTGGAGAGTCGATTATGGCGCCCAGTTTGCAGTCATCTGCGAACTTGGTCAGCCACAGTCCTTCCGTGTTGGCCTGTACCTCCGAGAAATATATACCGAACAAGAGAGGTCCCAGGACTGAGCCTTGTGGGACACCACTTGTAACTGGTTTGGAGTCTGACATGGCTCCAGCAATTCTAACCATGTGGGTTCTGTCCTTGAGCCAGTTTGCAATCCATCTAGTGACATAGGGGTTTATATTTAAGCTGGTGAGCTTATCTATAATGCCAGTGGGGTATTGTATCGAAGGCTTTTGCGAGGTCCAGGTAGGCTGTGTGGACCACCTTCCCCTCGTCAATGGCCTTGGTGACTGTTTCAAAGAAATCAACCAGGTTTAAGAGGCAGGATCTGCCCTTAACAGAGCCGAACTGGGTAGGATCCAGTGTCTGTAAGTCCCCAATATCTTTATTTATGAGGTCCATGATGATCCTTTCCATAGCTTTGCAGACCAAGCTAGTCAGGCTTATGGGGCGATAGTTTCCAGGATCTGTTGAGGCACCACTTTTATGGAGAGGGACCACTGTTGCTGTACGCCACTCTTTGGGCACATATCCTGTAGTAAGGCTGAGATTGAACAGTAGTTTTATGTTTGGGTTTAGCTCTTCTTGGAGTTCATGTAGGATGCAGCCCGGGACACCGTCTGGTCCCATTGATGCTGTGTTTTTTGCTTTGGAGAGGGTGGCTCTTACCTGAGCATCTGAGATGTCAGGGGGGCAGCACTCTGCTGGGATAGATATTTGCCCTTTTGGTGGGAGAAGTTTGCGCTGAACCTGTCAGCTAGGATGTTGGCAATGTCTGTGGGTTCGGTGTATTTTTTGTCATTTTGGACTAATTCTGAGCATATCTGGGAATTACCACCCAGGTTCCTAACATAACTAAAGAAAGCGTTGTGATTATCCTTAGTGTCCTGCGCAATTTTTCTCTCGAAGCTGGCCTTAGACAATTTTATGAGTGCCCGTAGTTTTTTGCTAATACTGATCAGTGATGCCTTCATATATACACACACACACACATATATATATATATATATAGATATATATATATATATATATATATATATATACATACACACACACATATATATATATATATATATGTGTGTGTATATATATATATATATATATATATATATATATATATATATATGTTTATATGTATATATATATATATATATATACATATATGTACATGTACATATATATATATATACACACACACACACACAGACACACACACACACACACACACACACACCCACACACACACACACACACACACACACACACACACACACACACACACACACACACACACACACACACACACACACATACACAGCTTAGGGTAACAAGTAAATAAGCATGTTACTTGGAGGTGGAATAAAGCAGGAATACCCTAAGAAAACTCACACACTGAACAAGTGACCAAAAGGCATGTTCCTTGAAAATATGTGAAAGGAATCTTATCACTAATTCACCATGCAGCCCATTAATAGAAGGCTTTTAATTTTTTACCTTGACTCTTCACAAAGTAAAACTCTGTAATTGCTTTTTGCAGTAGAAGTGCTGTCAAGTACTTTGTAAAGAAATAATTTATATTGTTTTAGTTTTAGTTTTTTTATGTTATACTAAAATTATAAAACAATTAAAGGTATTCAATGTTGGGAACAGTTTTAAATTCTGAGATTAATAGAATTGCAAGAATAGATGTGCAAAGATAGAAAATGGGAATTTACATATACTATCTCTAAGATCACTATGTTTTGCTTGTTCCGTTCTGTCCAAGATATGGTGATGCTCGTCATAAATCACCACTGCAGTAGCGTTAGCTATATGGGTTATATTCTACATGTAATGGCTGGTCAGTATTCCAAAGTCTTTGCTTCCTCCACACATGCAGCCAAGCTCCTAAACTCTTCAGTACTTTCTTGCTTTCCTGGAAAGTGCTTCTCCTGAGTTTCATAGGATTAATGCTCAACTCTTTCTTCCAGTTTGTTGGCAAATATGTCCCCACTGGGGAGCTGCCTCTACATCTACTTGTTTTTGTATAAGAGTTATAAGATTTATACTGCATCTGTTTTAAGAATACTGACATTTGTGCACAGTTTTTACTCTATTGTCTAGACTGACATGTGGCCATGGTCCAACAGTCTGTTTTTGTATTTATCTGTCTATCTTTTACAGGAAAATTTGACTGGGATAAAACTCCTTTTCAGAAGAGGCCCTGGGAGAAAAATTCTACATTTAAATACCAGTTTTGACATATGCATAAGATACAGTTAAATGATATCAGAAGGAATATAAAATATAGGTTAGTCTACATACATGGGAGAAAAAAATGCAATAGCTTACATAAACATCAATTAGATACAGAGCATGTACATAGCTTGCATAGATATGTATAGTGTTGAACATTGATTAGAAATAGATACAGGTTTATAGATAGCAAAGTGAAATATAACATTGAGAAAGATACTATAATCATCATCAGCCCCCTTTCCCCCATTTTTCTACATGAGGTTGGGGTATCTTGTTAACTGTCGCCAAATCTCTTGATTCAGTGCCACACTCCTGCCTTCTTCAACACTCATGCCTGACTGTCGCAAATCGTCTTTCACACAATCCATCCACCTCTTTGCTGGACATCCTCTCTTCCTCTTACCTTCTTCCTGCCTGTCCCAAATCTTCCTCACCAGATTGTCTTCTGCTTTTCTTCACATGTGGCCAAACCACTGTAATCTGTTCTCTTTGATATTTTCTGCAATTGGAACTACTTTGGCTTCTGCTGTTATGTCCTCATTTCCTCATCTGTCCCACAATGTGCATCCTACCACCTATCTCAGCCACTTCATTTCCATCACCTCTAGCTTCTTCAACTGCTCTGCCTTTACTGCCCAGGTTTCTGTACCATACAGTAGTAGTGGTCACACCACTGTCTTGTACACCTTACTTTTTAGCTTCTTTTGCATTCTTCTGTCATAGACTATACCTGATACTCTATGCCAGTTGGTTGCAGCCCCTCTGATTCTAGCTTTGACCTCTCCATTCAGACTACCCTTCTCCTCAACTACTCCTCCCAGATACTTGAAGCTGTTTACCTGTTCCACTGTCTTCCCTTCTATCTCTATTCTCAGCTTCTTCTGATTTCCCCAATTTGCTGCCATTACCACCGTCTTATCTGTGCTTAGTTTCATTCCATGTGACTTCACATTTGCATTCCATTCTCCTATTCTTTGCTGAGGTTCTAGCTGAGATTCTGCCTGTACTGCCACATTGTCTGCATACAGCAGCTTTGTTGATCCGTCCCCTCCAACCTGTTTGCTAATGTAGTCCATCATCAGTATGAACAGCAGTGGGCTGAGAGCTGAACCCTGATGTACACCTACACCCACTGGGAACGCCTCTGTGAGGCCAAACACTGAACAAAAGATACTGTAATATTACCTGTAATTTCTAACAATTAAAATAATGAAAAGAAGAGGCAGCTTAGCTATGGAAATAACAGAAAGGAGAAAGATGGTTGATAGTGAAGTATAGTATGATATGTTAGAAGTAGAGCAATACATTTAAGATTGAGAAGTGAAGTAATTAGGAAAGTGAGAAGTGATTAGACTACTTGGAATGTTATGAGGTGTATTACTTTTGGATAGATGAGGAGAAAGAGTGATGAAACTATGATAGGGGGGCACAGTGAAATAGTGGTTGATCATCTTAGAGAGAAGAAGAGATCGATTCTTGTTGTCTGTGGTTGATATAATTTATGTAAACAAAGTTACTACTTGTGAATAAGTGAGTATCTTTCTGGCCTGATGGAGAAAAAGGTAAAAGTGGAAAAAAATAAATATTTGAAGAAAATGTAGTAGGAGTGGCCAAAAATGTATTCTAGCTGGGAGCTGAGTAGTATCAGGACCAATTTAAGTTTTACAGGTGTTTCTTGAATTTTTGTGCAAAAGTGTACTGTTGGTGCATTTATTTTTGTGTTTTATTGGGACTGGTGGTGCTGGGGTAGCATTGTCACCTCACAGTAAGATGCTGTCCGGTTCGATTCTCAGCTAGAGCGTCTTCTGCATGAAGACATGCGCAAATGGGTGTACCTTCGTTGAAGGTTGTGCATCAGGGCTGGTAACTCGGCACGTAAAAATCAACTACCAGTCATTAGCATACCGGAGTTCCACTGTGGCGACCCCTAACCGGAAAAAGCCGAAAGACACAACATTGGGACTGGTGTATAGTTGTGAGTGCTGCTTGTGAACACTTTGGTGACAGCTTATCTGTCCTCCAATTCCTTCCAGCTTTACGTACCGGGGAATAGACTTCTTTTTTGGCAGAAACATGGATTTACATTTTAATCCTTTGGTTCTTTCTTTAGCTGTACATAAGAAAATGAAAACTGCTAGGTCACTCTTACCTACACTGCATGTTCATTGCCTCAGCTGCTGGTGAGTGACTGTGTTGTGGTTACAGTTTGTCCCTGAGACCACTCCCTGGTTTCTGCAGGATCCTTTGGTGTTGTCCCTTCCACCACTATGCACCAGGGGTTAACCACATCCTCTGTAGCTGTTCATGTTTCCTTACCAGGCATGGGAGAGCCACTTTTTCTAGTCACATGAGTTTTACCAGGGTTCCTTCCTGGGGTGGCCCAGGTAGGAGACCTGTCTGCCAGGTAGCAACACTATCATTGAATCAATCTCCTTTTAGATATGTCCCTAAGAAAAATAGACAGAAGCATTAGACATATTACATTGGATAACAATTTTTTATGTTGATAAAAATGAATTAATTATTTTGGTTTGGGGTTTATTGCAGGCTTTGAATCCTTTAGGAGAGAATAGAAATGTGATAAAAATAATTCTTGTTCCAGTGTTCCTGAGGGTACTTTATTAGATGATTCTAATAAAGACTGCGAAAGGGCTTCCTATACGTTTTCTTCCCATGCCTCAGATTCTGAGGAAAGTGACTCTTCATTTTCTCTTGGTGAGGAATTTTCTTTTTCTGAGACTGTGCTCAGAATGCATAGCTTTTTTTTTTTAGTGGGTACAGCTGGAAGTTCCCTCTTCCTTAATGTGATGTTATCACATGTTGCAGGTGGATGTGCCACATTTTGTTTCCTTTCTTCTAATTATGCAAGCATTGGGTGATACTTTTGACCTGGCTTGCAATAACCCTAATAATCAATCTTCATACCCTAAGAAGGCAGGCAGACATTATAAAGTTCCTTAGTCTAACGTAATTGTTTTCTTATCAAAGCTCTGACCCAACAGATATTTCTTTTTATTCTGCAGCTGCTAACACATTTTTGGTCATTGCTGATCTGTCTCCTCCTGACAAGGATGGTATAGCCTTTGACAGGTTTGGAAATATATTTTTTTCTGCTTCTACTCTAGCCTTCAGACTTTTGAACTACCATGCTCATATTCAAGTCCATGTTGGCTTGTGTTTTCAGTCAGAGGAACATTTCTGTCACTTTGTCTTCAGAATGTAGGTCCTTTCTGAATCCTGTTATTGCTACTCTTTCTCAAGCTTCTAAACATTATTTAAACATTGCGTATGATTGTGCTGACTCTATGCCAAGTACTACAGCTTCTGCTATTGTTATGAGATGTTTTGCTTGGGTGTGTAATCAGTAGTTTTCTGAGGATATCAAGTCGGAGATTTTGAATTCCCCTTGGAAGAGGAGGCTTTGTTTGGTCCTTCTGCTATACAGTTACTTAAATAGTTTGATGAAAGAGACACATTGTTGTAGGGGGTAGTGATGTTTTTCATTTCTTCTTTTCTAAAACTAGTAAAACATTGGATGTTTGTTTTTTTAGTAAAACAAACAATCACAATACATTTCTGGCAAGGGCTATTCTATGAAAAGGGGCAGGAAGGATCAAATAAAAAGCAGAGATCCTCCCCCAAAAAAGGACAGTCCTCTACTTCAAATTATAGTCTCCCCCTTCCTCCCTCCTTGCCACATCTTCAAATCTGTCCCAGGGACTATTTCTTAATTAAACCTTTGTCTGTGAATTGTATCACATAAATGGGATTTGAGAGTAGCTCAGGGGGGTTACAGATATTTCTTGTCATCCACCAACCAGACAAACATGCTTCTGCTGGTTTTAAGACCCATGCCTGCAATAGGGTATCATAGAGCCTGTGTCTCTAAAATACACGGGGAAAGCTTTTTATTCAATAATGTTTCTGGTGCCAAAGAAGGATGCTCCCTCTCAACTTTTTCTGTCTCAACTTGTTTATAAAAGTGAGTAAATTCAAAATGTTGACTTGACAAAGTTTGTTACCCCTCATTCCTCATTTGAGTTTTTTGTAACCTTGGACTTGAAAGATGCTTATCATATTCCCATTGCAATGGAGTTCAGTGGTTTCTTCAGATTTTCTGTGTCTGGGTCATATTATCAGTTCTCTTCATTACCCTTTGGGTTAGCTACTTTAAGAGTTGTTACCCATTGTCTAACTCCAGGGACATCTCATTGCAGATTTTATTGCATTCATATGTTTCTGTATTTAGGCAACTTGCTTATCTTTGTAGAGTCTTTTTCCAGGTGTCAGGAGTCCCCAACTTTGGTTACAAAACTCCTCCACAACTTAGGTTTTCAGACCAAAAATCAAAAAGTCTTCTTGATTCCTTATCATAACACAGTTTTTTTATACTATGATTTTTAGATTCTTCTTAATAAAAGGCATTCTAGTGATTGCAGTGCTTATGACGTCTGTGATTCTTATAGTCCCTTTTACCAAGTTGCACATGCGAAAAAAGTGCAGTGGTTCTTAAATCCTGCTTGGACACAACATTCCCACCCACCTGATTTTTGAATTCCAGTATTGGGACTTGAGAGAGCTTCTCTGTTGAAGAGATCATATTTCTCTAAATCCAGGTCTGTTCTCTCTCTTCCTACTCCTGAGCAGTATGTAAGAACAGATGCATTTGATTTTGTATAAGGAGCTGTTTTAATGGGGGCAGAACTGCTGGAACATTGGAACAAAACAGACAGGCCAAAGCACATAAATGTGAAAGATGTTCGCTGTGATCCATGCTGTAGGATCTTTACACCTGTGGTCACCAGGGCCTTTGCTGGTGATTACAGACAGCATGACAGTGATGTGGTATTTAAATAAAGAGGAGGCCCACCCAGTCTTATCCTCCGTGCAGGCTGGCTATAGTAACTTGGGAGATATCAAATCCAGCATGGTCTTGCTATCCAAGTTTCCTACTTTCTGTCTGAGCAAATTTTACTGGCAGACAAGCTGAGCAGGACCAGGACAGACCCCCACAAACATCAGTTGAACAAGGGAGTCTTCCAGGAACTGATCCAGTTTTGGGAACACCTCCTTTCAAAACAGACAACTAAACAAATTCTGCCCCAGGAATCCCTCAAGGCAAGCCTGGAAAACCGATGTTTTTTTTATTCCAGTGGACAAAAATGTTCCAGTATGCACTTCCACCCTTTCCACTGATATCCAGGGTCATTTTCAAGATTCAGAAGGACTCTCCAAAGATTTTTGTGACAACTCCCTTTTGGGCCAGGCAATAGTGTTTCCCCCTTCTTGTGGAATTGTCCAAGGGTGATTACCACAAACTAAGATCAGATTTACTTACACAAGATAAGGAGAGTTTGATAAACTCCAGTCCATAGCAACTACAGTTGCTGCCTGAATAATTCAGTTTTGATGTCTTTTAGACACCTTATTTCTGAGGATGTGCAGCAGGTAATAAAGTAGGTGAGGAAGCCTGCTACTAGGAAATCTTATGCTGCTAAATGGAAAGGATTTACTAGTAACCAGGGCCAATCCAGGTATTCTTTAACACCTGATTCTTCAATATTTGTGTGTATTAGTTTTATCTGGCTTTTTTTGTTCCTCTGTCAAGGCTCATCTGTCAGCCAGTTCAACATGTCTGCCCCTGGATCTTCCCTTTTCTTGTCTTAATTTGGTCAAGCAGTTCTTAAAAGAGTTTTTGCATGTTAGACCACCAAGGAAACAAGCAACACCTGCTGGGGATCTTAACATTGTGTTCAAAAAGTTAACCCTGTGGGGGGTAAACAGTATTTGGTTTCCCACAGAGCTAGGGTTACCTTAAGAACAAATCCCACATTCATGCTTAAAGTTGTTTCAGAGCTGACTTAATTAAGCCATCAATCTCCCTATTTTCTTTCCTAAACCTAAAAACCAGGGAGAAAGGAGTTTTCATACTCTAGATATGCAGAGGTAGACAGGGGAGGGGGTAGTTGGGGGTTGGCGTAATTATTAAGGTGTTTAACTCACAGACAAGTGTTACAGGCTTTGATTCTCACCTTTGAGAGAAGTTAGCTTGGCTTAAAATGGGCAGCTAGTCTAGTACTTACCTATGAACTCTGATTATCTTGGCAAAACCAAATCCTTTAGGAAAGCTGAACAGCTGTTTATCTCCTATGATGGGACAAAGAAAGGGCAACCTATGTCAAAACAGACAATCGGCAGATGGTTACCCCTTGCTATTGGTCTTTGTTATTTCTACCATGTTAAATCACTTCCAGGCCCAGGCAACACACTTGGCACATTCTACAAGAACCTTGTCTTCTTCAGTGACATACTGGAAAGGGGTGGGACTCTGCAGGCATTCTAGCGGCAGCTACTTGCTTCTCTGTACTTATTTTTACAAGGCATTACACACATGATTCCTCTCTTAGGTCAAAAACAGGATTTGCTAGAACCATTCTCCAGGGGCTCCTGGGTTATAATCCTTCCTCCTCCTAGATTGGATAAACTATTTTTGTAAGTTCAATGAAATCACTGCTGCAGTAGCTGCAACTTACCTCCATTCCCTTTTTTCTGTATGTAGTTATGTGTTCCCAACTTTGCTTTTTGTCAGGATAGTAGACTCTCTTCTTTGGACAACAAGAAAGTCCTGAAGAGTTTTGGCACCCAGACTGCTGTTTTCTCCCTTTGGAGCTTGAGAACAGTACAGTACCCTGGCCACATGTGTGGAGAGAAATAAAGACTTAGAAAGGCTACCCATCTGTTATGTCCTTGGCAGGATATAATCCATACAGATAAGGGTATTTGCAACAGTGATTTCATCCAATGTCTATTGTTACAGTAAGTGCAACTTACACAACTGTACTACCTTGTTGGGGAGTAAAAGGTGTTAGTACCTTTAAAAGAGAAGATCAGTTGACATTTGCTGTTCTTCTTTAGTTTTGCTGGTTTCTTTTCATAATTCCAGGACTACCAATTATGGGTCTCAGAGTTACAACAGAGAGCCCTTCATTGTTTGCATTCCTATTTGTGATTGTACATGATTGGCATTATGAACAGTCTAAATGAGTTTCCTTCAGGCAAAATTATGTCAGGCTTAGATTGTTTTACATCGTTAAAAATCTTGTACTATTTACATTGCTAATAAAACCATTAATTTTCCAAGAACAAATCATACTGAAAGACAAAAAATCTAATAATAAAAGGAGGTCAGGATGAGTAACAGCAGACTAAAGCCACAGATGTTAGTAGTGCTTGGCAGCTAAAACTTTCCTAGCTGCTGAGAACTGTTCAGCATTCTCGTCATATATTGCAACTGCCCTGTCTCTAGATCTTTGATGTGCTGTGATAAGATGGAGGTAAATGGTCCAGATGCTTTTCTTGTGATTTCTGAGAATATATTGAAGTTAGTAAAAACCCTTTGTTTTCTGCTATTTTATCTCTAGTCCTATCTTCACGGTTGTTGAACAGTATTCATAAACATGGTTTGCAAAATAACTACACTTCTAAATAATAGAAAATGAGCATACCTGACTGTATACCAAGAGGAATCCAGGAACGGTGTTGCAGCTTCATTCTTATGTAACAAACTGAGAGTTGTGAAGTATATAGTATGTTGAGGCTGTCATTTACAAGGCAACTAATGTGGATCAGCTACATCAGCATCATATTCTAAGTCCTGATGAGCACAGCAGAACATGACAGTGCATCAATATTTGAGGAAGATGAGATCTGATGTTGTTAATCTTCGTTCATTCCTTACTGATGGGTTATTGATTCCGTCCCCAGAACCAAGCCGCCTTATACCAAGCTCACATCAGCCAAAAACTCTCGGGCCAAGATCCTACCCACAATGCTCTGCTCCCCGTTACCTCAGATCTCGTTTGCCGCTTTGCTGTACAGCCGTGTCAAGCCTTCTCTCTCAGCTAAGTGTTAAATTTTTTGAAGTTTTTCTACTATTACTGTTCAGAAAGTTTTCAATTCTTCACTATCTTTATCCTACCCTATTGCAACTTTGAAACTCTCTCCCTATAGTATTTTCCTTTTTCTTACCTTTGAGGTAATTCTCCATTACCATCGTTGATAATTCTTCTTCTCCCTTTCTTACCCTTCTGGGCAGTTTCTTAACCTTTTAGTAGTGTCGTAGTTTCTTCCTTGATATCACAATGTCGGATAAGAAAAGTAGTGTTGGTTTCAAACAGTGTACAGAATGCAGCCGTAAGTTACTGCATCTGATGTTGTTAATCTTCGTTCATTCCTTACTGATGGGTTATCGGTTCTGTCCTCAGAACTGAGCTGGCTACTATCAAGCTCATGTCAGCCAAAAACTCTCGAGCCAAGGTCCTATCCAGAATGCTCTGCTCCCTGTTAACTCAGATCTCGTTTGCCGCATTGCTGAACAGTCGTGTCAAGTCACTCCCTTAGCTAAGTGTCTAATTTTTTGAGTTTCTATATTATTACTGTAAATTTTTTTCTCAAAAGTTTATTCTAATATTTTCCTACCCTATCGCACACTTTAGACTCTCTCCCTTTAGCCTTTTCCCTTTATTACCCTCTTTTCTTACCTTGTGATAATTCTCCATTACCATCGTTGGTAATCCTTCCTTTTCTCCTTTTACCCTTTTCTTGGGTAGCCATTATTCTTCATTTTGCTACTGTGCTTCTTCTCTACACCAGCTATGTTGGATAAGAAAAGTTCCATTAGTTTCAAGCAGTGCAAGGATTGTGGCCGTAAGTTACTGCTTTCCAATGGCCATGACTTATGTGTCTACTGTCGTAATGTCTCCTACTTGACTGTAAATCCTCCGTGTGAGATTTGTAAAAACTTCTTTACCAGGACTCTCAATGAGAGGAAGAATAAGTTAATTTTAAAAGGGCTCCTCAAGTCTCCTTTCTCTGAGGCTATTTCTGGGTCGGAGGGCTGACCCTTTCCTGTTAAACCCCGCAAGAGGCATTCTTCCTTTTCTTCATCGAAGTCACTCCTTTCTTCTCCCTCTGGAGATCATAGGGAGTTGACTCACAAGAAGGTGAAATGGATTACTACTCCGGCACTGCCACCTGAAACCCTGTTGGCTACAGGCTCGGCACCGCCCCAAATGATCCTGACTACAACCATGTCACCTTTATCGATATCAGCAGTGTAGTTCCTACTGCAGACAACTATGGTTCCAACAGTTCTGTCGCAATCCCTAATGGCACCGTCAGTACAGGTTCAGTCCCCTTTGGCACCGTTGATACAGTCACCTCCGGCTCCAAGTATGACTCTTCTGTACTCCTCTGCGCAGACTATTTTGGCACCGACATGTACTTTGGTGCAGTCCTTCTTGGCACTGTCCTTATTGCTGGTGCAGACACTTTCCACTATGGCACCGTACTGTTCAGGACAGATGTTTGCCTTTACGGTGCAGACACCTTCAACTTCTGTGGTGCTGACATCTCTGGCGCAGATGTTTTCCACACTGTTTTCTTCAGTGCAGACTTCCTTGGCTCCGAGTTCTGTACCTATTGAATTAGCAAGGACCAAATATTCCCCTTCATTGGATCCTTTTGCATGCAGTCAGTATAGTCCTTTCCTAGAAAGGCCAGAATTGCCATCAGCCTTCTTCATGAGGTCAACCAAGAGTCTTTCTAAGCAGGATGTGTTGCGGCTTGTTGACCAGTTGCTTGTGGCCAGAGGTCTTTCCCAACCGTCAAAGTCCACATTCCTTCATTCAAGTGAGCGTATTTTGCCTCAAACCCCAACATATACTCCTCCTTTGACTTCCACTCAAGTCTCAAAGCCTATTACTCTGACAGCAGCTTCCCTCCCTCCAACTAAAATAGTGGATCTCACTTTGGAACCAGAGTCGTCCTTGTGACCTTTGGTGCACTGGGCATCGGGCCTGCTGGGGAGGGCATTCCTGGCTCCATGCCAATTTTTTTCTATGGCAAATTCCAGGGATTCTCTCTCTCTATTATGGTTTACGGTCCTCTTGAGACTCCTGGTCTGGGGGCGGGCTCATCGGGGAGGGGTGTGACCCCAAGTTTCGAGGTTGTCATACTCGGTTCCAGGTTCCCATTCCTCCTTGGGTGGGCCAGCCTTCCAGCCCATGGAGACGGTGCTTGCCTCTGCTGGCAAAGCTCATTTGTTAGAGTCCTCTCCCCCCTCTGTGCTGCAACTGCCACAAGCTTCAACTCCTGGACACCGGGCACAGTAGCCTCAGGTCTCTCCTCCTCAGGAGACCCCCTCTTTGCAATCTTCCCCAGAACCTCCCACTGAGGAAGCACCCCACAAAGCATCATGTAAGAGGAAGCACATGGACTCCACTGAGGAGTCATTGACTGAAGATATGGATTTTGATGACGGGGAAGTGTCCTCATGTGCACCCTCTGATAAGGTGTCCTTTGGTGATATCCTTGAGATCCTTAGACAGAGGGGTGACTGGAAGCCCTCTGATCCTTCCTCTGAGGAATCCATATTCCTGCAGGCTTTTCGTCCCTGGCCCCCTACCTCCTGGGTCACCCCGCCTGCTGATGAGCTCATTCAGCTCATCGTGCAGTGCGCATGGAAGGCTCCTGATACCATGGAAGTGATACCTAAGAAGCCAGATAGAATATTATCTCCCCCTACTGAGCACCCCCACTGGTCATGTGGTCTTCCAGTAGATGCTATGGTGGTGGCAGCTGCTACTAAGAAGGATTTGGCAGAAGAGAGCCAAACTGTCCATCCACCCAACAAGGAGTCCTGGGCGAGTGACAGACTAGGGAAACGTGTATTTGCTTCATCAACCTTCGCCATAAGGTCTTTGAATTATTTGGCACATTTTACCAGGCTTCAGTGAGATCTTATCAACCAGCTGTCTGAAACCTTGGCAGGAGCTGTTTCTGACAAAGTCCGTGATAATGTGACTTCTCAGGTAGCCACCGTAGAGTCCATTTCCAACTCTTCCGTGCATCTTATTTCTGACACAATGAAAGGGGCAGCTAGAGCAGCAGGCACAGGTATAGTCACCAGACGACATGCTTGGATCCCCCTCTGTGACTTTGCGGACTCCTTTAAGGCTTCCTTCATGAATGCCACTATAGAGGCCGCTTCTTTGTTTGGCCCTAAAGTCAAGGATGCGCTGGCATGGTGCAAACAAGATGGCAAGACCTTGTCTACCATTGGTGTCAGACACTCCACTCCTCAGCGATTCTCTTCCTGAAATCAGAGGAGTGGAAAGATCTGGCACAAGAAATCACAGGGTTCTTTCTGGGATGCACATGCTGAGTTTTCCCCTAGAGGCAGAGGAGAAAACTCCAATGGAAGACATCCCCTTTGGGGCAGTGGAGGTCTGCGAAACCGGGGTTCCAGAGATTCTTTCTCTGGCCAACCCTATCAGCACTCCTGAAGCATTGCCTGACTGCTCACCTCTGGAAGCAGTCGGGGGTAATTTCTCCTTGTACCCTGCTGCCTGGCAAAACATAACAACCGACTCTTGGGTACAATGGATTATATCCAGAGGCTATCACATCCCCTTCCATCTTTGCCCAGTCTAATCAAGAGTGTTATCCGATGTTCCACCCAGTCAAAGGGAAACAGCAGCATGCAAAATCAAAAAGCTGCTACAAAAAAAGAGTCATCCAGAAGTTCCTCCCAGACCAGATAGGATCCAGATTTTACTCAACTTTCTTTTTAGTGCCAAAAAAGACAGGGGACTGAAGACCAATTCTGGATCTCAATACACTAAACAAATCTGTAAAAACAGAGAAATTCTGGATGGTCACAGTTCAGTCTATCCTTCCTCTTCTGGAAGAAGACAATTGGATGTGCTCTGTAGATCTCCAAAATGCGTATTACCACATAAAAATGGACAAATTCTCAAGAAGATACCTCTGCTTCCATATAGGAGCCAGTCACTACCAGTTTCGAGCCCTGCTCTTTGGTCTCTTTACAGCTCCCAGAGTGTTCACAAAAATGCATGGCAGTAGTTATCGCTCACTTGTGACTTCAAGGATTCCAGGCATTTCCATATCTAGACAACTGACTCCTTACTGCCCCCACCAAGCGTCTTCTTGAAGAAGCCTTGCAGTATACTCTCTTAGCAACTCCAATCCTGGGAATAACTATAAACTGGGAGAAATCCAACACAACCCCAACTCACTCTTTGGAATTTATTGGGGTACTGTTGGACACGAGAAATTGCACAGCATACCTTCCAGAACACAGACTTCAGAGAATAAGACAACAAGTTCAACCACTACTCTGTCACCACAAATCCCCTGCTCGATCTGTACTTCAGCTATTGGGGTCAATGGCGGCTTTGATTACTATTGCTCCTCTACCCAGATTCCACATGAGACTTCTTCAGTGGCTACTGCTCACTCAGTGGTACCCTCTACAACATCCTTGTAACTCAGAGATGCAAGCAAGATTTACTCTGGTGGACTTCTCGAAATCCCCAACAATGGTCTCGCCCTTTCAACCGCCATCAACCGATAGCCACGGTGACCATGGACACTTCCCTGATGGGGTGGGGGGGGCTATGTCAGGGAAACTCAGTCCAAGGCTCCTGGTCGGAGACAAAGGCCCTTTTGCATATCAATGTCCTGGAACTGAGGGCGGTGCTTCTAGCGTTGCAAGCATTTTACTCCATCCTTCCATCAGGGACTATTGCGATCCTATCAGACAACATGTCAGTGGTCTGGTACATCAACAAACAAGGTGGCACCAGATCTTAACCATTATGCCGAGATGCCTTGAGGGTACTTTTCCGTTATCGGGGCAACAGCTCTAACTCGCAATGTTCGCACAGCTGTCAGCCCTGAAGCAGTTCTTAAAGCAATTTCTAAACAGTCATCTGGTGTTTTCAGTATCTTTAGAAAATGCAATCTAGTTAAGCAGTTTGCCAGAAAGTCAAGAACATTTTTGACGATGAACGATGGCTGTATTATTGCTCAAATACGGAACTTTGACTCACCAGACTGCAAAGAATCCAAGACGATGACAGAGAAGGTATACAAATTAAATGATAGTGTCCTTTGAGAAGAACTGCTTTATTAAAATAGTTTATTAAAGAAGTTTATTAAAGGGCATGGCACAAACAGGTGACAACAAGTATGGTTAAGCAGAATATGGCAGCAAAACCTGGTTAAAAGTGGAAACAGGTGTGCTTCTTTATTTCTGGTGGGTGTGTGACAGTTGTAACTGATGAGAATTATTTTAATTCTAACTATCCGCATCTATGACTTTTAATGGGAATTTTGTTGTCTTTTTTCTAAAAGAAGTGTTTGTTAAAGAAAGCTATAGAAAGCCTTGTTTTCAACTGTTATAATACAGCTGAGTTCATACTTAAGATATGAAAGCAAATAAGATAGTTATCTCCGTTTTGTAAAGGGCTTAACAAAGACTTGAAGCCAAAAAATATGTGAAATGGACAGACTTTCCTTGTCGTTTCAAAACAACCAGTTCAGGGCTAACAGCTGTGCGATCATTTCATGCACCTGCTAGCACATTACAAGTGTTGCCCCGATAATGGAAAAGTACCGCCTTGAGAATATGGCAATCAGCGATAGCTCACAACCGCTTTCTGATTGCAATGCACATTCCCGGGAGCTCCAATGCGATAGCGGACAAATTGAGCAGGTGTATTCTACACCCTCATGAGTGGTCCCTCAATCGTCTGATAGTGGCAAAAATCTTCAACCGCTGGGGCCAGCCTTGCTGCGACCTATTTGCCTCCCCAACCAACTACAAGTGCAGCAACTACTTTGCCCTGATCCCCCCTCGGGGACAGTCACCAAGGGACACTGTAGTCCACACTTGGCCCTCGGGTCTTCTTTATGCCTATTCTCCTCTCCTCTCCCCCTCATCTCCCAATTTCTAAAGAAAGCATGACAGTTGAAAAGCAAAGTAATCCTCATTGCTCCATATTGGCCTCGACAAGTCTGGTTTCCTTTCTTCTGCCCCCACCTGCTAGATCAACCATGGATACTCAATCCACCCCCAACGTTGATCTCCCATCTGCAGAGTCTGATTCACCCCAGTCTAACAACCCTGAACCTGACAGCTTGGTTTCTCCACTTCCTATAATCGTCATGCATGAGAACCTTTTGTCCCCTGTGCGCAATATTCTTATTGCATCTCATAAATCGTCTACCAGACTAATCTATCTTAACAATGGAAGAGGTTCTCTTTATGGGCAGCAGATAAGCAAATGAACCCCTTGTCAGCCCCGGTTACCGGTGGTATTAGACTACTTATCATATCTTTTCCACTCTGGAGTGTCTGTCTCTACTATCCGTGTACATTTAGCTGCCATCTCAATTTTTCATAATGGTTTTCAAGATTCTTCACTTATGTCACACAACTCTGTAAGACTTTCATGAAAGGGGTTATCCACCTAAAACCTCCCTTTAGAGAACCCCTACAACCTTGGGATTTGGCTTTGGTTCTGCAAGCTTTAACAGCTCCACCCTTTGAACCTGTACCTTCTTGTGATGTAAGATATCTCTCTTGGAAAATGTTGTTTCTGATTGCAATCACATTGGCCAGGTGATTGTCAAAACTTCAGGCCTTATGCATCAAATGTCCCTATTTTATCTTCCATAAGGATAGGGTATCACTGAGAACCAATTCTACCTTTTTACCAAAAGTGGTGTCAGAGCGATCTATCAACCAGTCTATTGATCTCCAAGTGTTCTTTCCTAACCATTCTAACAAGAGAGAGAGTATTGCCTGTACTCGTTCTTAGGCAAATACGATTTTATCTGGACAGAACAAAATCTACCCGTAAATCAGACCAATGCTTCTGGCTTTTTCTGGACCTAGATGGGGTCATCCTGTTTCAAAAGTTACATTGGCTTCATGGATGAGAAATTGTATCACCTTTATCTACAATAAAAACAATTTCACCTTGCCTCATAGAGTCAAAGCACATTCTACAAGATCTATGGCAACTTCAGCAGCTTTCCATGCTAAGGCTTACCTCACTGATATTTGCTCAGCTGCAACTTGGGCCAAACCTCATACCTTTATTCTTCAATACAAATTGGACTTGGCCTCCAGAGGCAGAGCTTCCTTTGGCTCCATGGCGCTCAGGAATGTCCTTCTATGAGGGCCACCCAGGAATACAGGTAGCTGGAGACTCTGTCCCATCAGTAAGGAATGAACGAAGATTAACAACATCAGATAAAGTTATGCCTTACCATAACATTCCATCTGTGTTGTTGATCTTCATTCATTCATTACTTTCCACCCTCCATCCCCCTTCCGGAGGTTCTTGGTTGATCTTATGTACTCCTTTCTTGTAGGTGTATTGTGACCAGAGGTAGCCTCTACTTTTATCTAGCAACTTGCAAACTCGATCTGAGGTAACAGGGAGTAGAGCATTTTGGGTAGGACATTGGCTCAAGAGTTTTTGGCTGACACGAGCTTGATATTGGCCGGCTCGGTTCCGAGGACGGAACCGATAACCCATCAGTAATGAATGAATGAAGATCAACAACACAGATGGAACATTATGGTAAGACAAAACTTCTTTTTTCTGATGGCCATGATTTGTGTGTTTATTGCCTGAATGTTTCCCACCTTTCAGTGGACCCTCCATGTGGTATTTGTAGAAATTTCTCGACTAGGACTTTGAATGAAAGGAAGAATAAGCTTATTCTAAAAGGCTCACTCCCTACTTCTAAACCCCGTAAGAGGTGTTCTTCCTCCTTGAGGTCACTCACTTCATCTCTCTCTGGACATCACAAAGAGTCGACTCACAAAAAGGTAAATATTTCAGGCCTGTCGCTGTGGTCCTTTCGGCCCCAGCCTTGGCACTGCCCCAGTTTATTCTCACTCCAGCTATGTCTTTTTCATTGCCACCAGCACCAGAGTTTCCAGTGCAGACACTTACAGCTCTAACAGTTATTTGCAGCCCTTTTCGGCACCGCTGATGTTGGTGCAGACCCTCTTGGCACTGTCTGTACAGGTACAGTCTCCTTCGGCACCATTGATGCAGACTCCTTCAGCTCCATCCTTGCTGATGCAGTCAACTTCTGGGATGCTGCCCTATATGGTGCAGATGCCTTTGGCACCAACCTGCTCAGTGCAGTCATTTTCAGCACCATTGTTACCGGTGCAGAAAACTTATTTGATGGCACCGTATTCATCGGTGCAGACTTTTGCCACACCACCCTTCATGGTGCAGACACCCTCGATGCCTGTGGTGTCACCTTTGTCAGCGCAGATACCCTCAGCACCATTCTTCTCAGTACAGAGACCCTCAGTTCCGGGCTCTGCACCACATGAACTTGCAAGAACTAAGTACTCTCCTTAGAATCTTTTGTGGCAAGTCCATACAGCCCCTTTTTAGACAGGCCAGAATCTCCATCAGGTCTCTCTATGAGGTCAACCAGCAGAACAGGATGTATTGCAGCTTGTCGATCAGTTGCTTCTGGCTAGGGGACTCTCTCACCCATTTAAAGCTGTGTTCCCTCTTACAGGTGACCGTATTTCTCCACAGACTCCTATTTACACTCCTCTTTCGACTTCCAGGGAAGCATCAAAGCCCCTTCCTCCGACAATAGCTTCCTTTCCTTCAACACCAACAGTGAACCTCACTTTGGAGCTAGAGTCGTCCTTGTGACTCTCGGTGCACTGGGCCCTTCTCAGGCTAGCGGCTGTGCTATGGGGGTAGGCGTTCTTGGTTCGACACCAGTTTTTTCTATGGCACCCTCCAGGAATCCTCCTCCCCTCATGCTCCACTGTCCTCCTGACACTACTGGCCTGGGAGTTGGCTCATTGGAGCGGGGGTGTGACCCCGGTTCTGAGGTTGTCATGCTTGGTTCCAGGCTCCCATCCCATTTCAGGTGGTCTGGCCTTCCAGGCCATGAAGAGGGCACTTGCCTCTGCTGGCAAAACATCCCTGTCAGAGTCCTTGCCCCCCTCTGTGCTGCAACTGTCGCAAGCCACAACTACCAGACCTCTGGCACAAGGGCCTCAGGTTTCTATCCCTCAGGAGATCATCTTCTCACAATCTTTCCCAGAGCTTCCCACTGAGGAAGTCCCTTGCAAAGCTTTGTGCAAGAGGAAGCACATGGACTCCACTGAGAAGTCTCTAACTGAAGATACAGACTTTGATGACTGGGAAGGGTCCCCACAGTCACCCTATGATGAGGTGTCCTTTGATGACATCCTTGAGATCCTAAGACAGAGGGATGACTGGAAGTCCTCCAACCCTTCCTCAGAGGAATCCGTATTCCTGCAGGCCTTTCATGCCAGGCCCCCTACCTCCTGGGTTACCCCAATGGCTGATGAGCTTATCCAGCTCATTGTCCAGCATGCATGGAAGGCTCCTGATACTTTGGAAGCTATACTTTGGAGGCCTGACAAAATTTATCTCCCCCTGCCGAACATCCTCATTGGTCCAAAGGTCTTCCAGTAGATGCCATGATGGTGATGGATGTAACCAAAAAAGACTTGGCAGAAGAGAGCCAGACTGTCCATCCACCCAACAATGAGTTGTGGGAGATGGACAGACTCGGGAAGCATGTGTTTGCTTCATTGACCTTCGGTGTAAGGTCCTTGAACTATTTGACACACTTTAAGAGGTTCCAGAGAGACCTTATCAACCAAGTCTCCGAAACCTTCACAGGAGCTGTTTCTGATGAGGTTCGTGACAACGTAGCCTCTCAGATAGCGACCATGGAATCGATATCCAATTCTTCCATGCACCTCATTTCACATACAACTGAAGGAGTGGCTAGAGCAGCAGGCGCAAGCATAGTGACAAGATGGCATGCTTGGATGCGACTTTGTGGACTCCTTTAAGACTTCCTTTATAAATGCCCCCATCGAGGCTGCTTCATTGTTTGGCCCAAAGGTTAAAGATATGCTGGCAAGATGTGAACAAGTTGGTAAGACCCTGTCTGCCATTGGTGTCTGACACTCCACCCCTCAATGATTCTATTCCAGAAATCAGAGCAGCAGGAAAATGTGGCACAGAAAATCACAGGTCTCTTTCCGTGACACATGTGCCGGATTCTCCCCTAAGGGCAGAGAGGGAAAGTCTAATGGAAGATGCCCCTTTTGGGGCAGGGGGGGGTCTGCGAAACCAGGGTTTCAGAGATTCTTTCTCTGGGCAACCCTACTAGTGCTCCTGAAGAGTTGCCTGACTGCTCACCTCTGGAAATGGTTGGGGGTAATTTTTCCTTGTACCCCACTGCCTGGTGAACCATAACCACCAATTCTTGGGTACAATGGATAATATCCAGAGGCTACCACATTCCCTTTCATCTCTGTCCCACTTCACCCAGAAATTTACCCGATGTCCCACCCCAGTCAAAGGGAAGCAGCAGCACACAAGATCCGAAATCTGCTACAAAAAAAGAGTCATCCAAACGGTCCCCCCAGACCAAACAGGATCTGGTTTTTACTCAAGATTCTTTTTAGTGCTAAAAAAGACAGGGGACTGGAGACTGATTCTGGATCTCAGCACACAAAACAAATTTGGAAAAACAGAGAAATTCCAGATGGTCATGGTTCAGTCTATCCTTCTTCTTTTGGAAGAAGACAATTGCATGTGCTCTATAGATCTCAAAGCTGTGTATTACCCCATCAGCCAAAAGCCACGGTGACCACGGATGCCTCCCTGATGGGGAGGGGGGGCTATGTCAGGGAAACTTGGTCCAAGGCACCTGGTTGGAGACAGAGGCTCATTTGCATATCAGTGTCCTGGAACTGAGAGCAGTGCTACTAGCATTGCAAGCATTTCATTTGATCCTTCTGTCAGGGACTATTGCAATACAGTCAGACAACATGTCAGTAGTCTGGTACATCAACAAGCAAGGGGGCACCAGATCTTACCCATTATGCTGAGAGGCCCTGAGAATATGGCAATAGCTGATAGCTTCCAACTGCTCTCTAATTGCAATGCACATTTCCGGGAGCTCCAACGTGATAGTGGACAAACTGAGTAGGTGCATTCTGCAACCTCATTAGTGGTCCCTCAATCCTGTGATAGCGGCAAAAATTTTCAAATGCTGGGGCCAGCCTTGCTGCAATCTATTCGCCTCTCCAATCAACTATAAGTGCAGCAACTACTTTGCCCTGATCCCCCCTAGGGGACAGTCACCGAAAGACGCTGTAGTCCACACTTGGCCCTCAGGTCTGCTTTATGCTTACCCTCCTCTACCCCTCATCTCCCAATATTTGAAGAAGAGCTGTTGAAGAGCAGCATGATCCTCATTGCTCCATACTGGCCTCAATAAGTTTGGTTTCCCTTCCTCTGGCCTCATCTGTTAGATTGACCATGGATTCTCAATCCAGCTCCGACGTTGATCTCCCATCCGCAGGGTCTGACCCATCCCAATGTAACACACCTGAAGCTGACAGCTTGGTTTATCCACTTCCAATGATTGCCAGGCAGGATAACCTCTCTTCCCTGGTGCGCAATATTCTTATTGTGTCTCATAAGTCATCCACCAGGCTAATCTATCTCAGCAAATGGAAAAGATTTACATTATGGGCAGTGAACAAACAAGTGGACCCCATGTCAGCCCCAGTTTCGGTGGTATTAGATTACTTATCAGATCTCTTTCAATCTGGGGTATCAGCCTCTACTGTTCATGTTCATTTAGCTACCATTTCTAATTTCCACATTGGCTTCCAGGACTCATGTCGCACAGACTCTGTAAGACTTTCTTGAAGGGCAATTTTCGCCTAAAACCTCCCTTTAGAGAACTAGTACAACCTTGGGACTTGGCTTTGGTTCTGCAAGCCCTAACAGCACCCCCCTTTGAACCTGCATGTAAATGTGATTTAAAGTATTTCTCTTGGAAAACCTTGTTTCTGATTGCTATCACATCGGCCAGACGTCTGTCAGAACTTCAAGCCTTATGCATCAAACATTCCTACCTTATTTTCCATAAGGATAGAGTCTCATTGAGAACTAATTCTTCCTTTTTACTGAAAGTGGTGTCAGAGCAGTCTATCAATCAGTCTGTTGACCTCCCAATATTTTTTCCTAATCATTCTAACAAGGGAGAGTATTGCCTGCACTCCTTAGATGCTCACATGCAAATCCATTTTTATTTGGCCAGAACAAAATCTACCCGCAAATCAGACCAGTTATTTCTGGCTTTTTCTGGACCATGATTAGATTGTCCTATTTCTAAAGTTACATTAGCGTCATGGTTGAGAAATTGTATTACCTTCATCTACAACAAGAACAACATCACCTTGCCTCACAAAGTGAAAGTCCATTCTACAAGATCAATGGCAACTTTAGCAGCTTTCCATGGTAGGGCTTCCCTCAATGACATTTGCTCAGCTGGGACTTGGGCCAACCCCCATAGCTTTATTCTTCATTACAAATTAGATTTGGCCTACAGAGGAAGAGCTTCTTTTGGTTTCATGGTATTCAGGAATGTCCTTCCATGAGGGCCGCCCAGGGATACAGGTAGCTAGGGACTCAGTCCGATCAGTAAGGATTGAACAAAGATTAACAACATCAGATAAAGAAGTTATATCTTACTATAACATTCCATCTGTGTTGTTGATCTTTGTTCATTCATTACTCCCCATCCTCTGTTCCCCTCTGGAGGTTCTTGGTGGATCTCATATGGTCCTTCTTCCATTCTTGTAGGTCTGTTATGACCTGAGGTAGCCTCTACTTTTGTTTCTCAACTTGCAAACTCGATCTGAGGTAACAGGGAGGAGAGCATTGTGGGTAGGATCTTGGCTTGAGAGTTTTTGGTTGACACGAGCTTGGTATAAGGCCAGCTCAGTTCCCGAGGACAGAACCAATAGCCCATCAGTAATGAATGAACAAAGATCAACAACACAGATGAAACGTTATGGTAAGGTGCATAAAACAACAAAATGGCATTGCTACCACTGAGGCCCCGAGATACTTTGTACTATGTGCAGTAACACAGCACTTCACACTCACAATATGGTTGCCCACTCAATGAAAAAAATGTAGATACCATCACTGGAAGCTTATTTTGCACAAGATCCTTTCATTAACAAAAAAATGCAAGTGAAGTCTGTCACAGACACATCTACGAGTTCCTCATTACCATGATTATGGAGCATATAAAACTCATGGTGCTCCACTCCCCCCTGTGCTATATCTATAGTGTGTGTGTGTGTGTGTGTGTGTGTGTGTGTGTGTGTGTGTGTGTGTGTGTGTGTGTGTGTGTATGTGTGAGTGTGTGTGTGTATGTATATATATATATATATATATATATATATATATATATATATATATATATGCACCTATATATGTGCTTTTATATATTACATATGGTGTCTCTTTTTTTCTCTCTTTATATATGTGTGTTCTATATACTAAATATATCCATACACCCACAATCCCTTTTTCCCATTTTTGCACATGGGTCAGGGTGTTACTTCAGCATTGACAGTCATCTACAGCCAAGCTTTAGACTGCCGAGTGGCTAGCTCTGCCCCAGTACTTCTACACTATACACTCGCATGCATGCTCACACCTATGACCAGTTTAGTGTGTCCACTCTGCCTACAGCATGTCTTTGGAATGTGGAAGGAAACCAGAATACCCAGAGGAAACCTTTGTGAACATGAGGAGAACATGCAGACTCCACACAGAAAGCATCCCATCTGAGAATTGAACTGAAGAATCTCTTGCTGTGAGGCAACAACACTATCTGCTGTGCCACCCATACATATATAGAGTATGGTTATTTAAGATTGCATTGAAAAGACTCACCAGTGAACCTTCCCAAATGGGGAAAATAATTGAACATTCACTGATTGGCTACACTAAATCATTGCACTGAAACCCATCAAACAACAATACTGATTGACTACACTAAATCATTGCACTGAAACCCATCAAACAACAATACTGATTGACTACACTAAATCACTGCACTGAAACCCATCAAACAACAATAAGAAAGTAACCTACACTGTTCTCTTCAAAAACTTTAATACAACACAACCCATACAGTCAGAATAAAATAAAAAAGCAAACAATTCCTCCATTCCTAAGGAAAAACTACCATTGTTCCATAAAATCAGCCTCCATTTGCTGCATTCAAGAAATTAAGAAACCACTCTGGTGACATTAACACATAAGTCATGCTTTATATGGTTGGGGCTCCACCCCTGTATCCTCTTGCTTATATATACTAACTCCACAGTCGCACAGCCAGAATTGAAATCATAACAGCACAACAGTGCTACATTCTGGCAACTGTAGCACATAATTATGCTACAGATGACAATGCAAACAGACTACATCAGATAATGATAGACTGGTTTTATTAGGTTATGACAGCTTTTCAACAAATTGATAAAATGAGCTGTTGACCATATCAATTGCTACCCCCCACAAAATATTTTAAAGTCTCAGACTGGAATCTTGTGTAATGTTTCACCCTTCAAAAAAGGCCTAATATTTTTATGCACACCTGATTGTTCATTTCCCCTAAATGAAAATGTGTGTTTGTGCCATGCCTATCCCCTGGCAGGTCTCCCCACTGCATGTAGTATTTAAACACTGGATTCATACAGAATGGGAGAATGTCTAACTTGTCATGTGCTATGTCTCTGAAGATAGACCATTGCTGTTACTTGTCTCTGGATAACCTACATGCAAAAATTACTTGTTGACCTTTCAGAAATGTACTGTACAGCTTAAGGGTGTCTCTACCAGTACAGTGGACACCATTAGGCTATAGTATACTTTTGCGAAAGGTTATCCAGCTGCTTGGAGGAAAATTAGTGTATGCAGATCTGTTACACATGTGGCATAGAAGGGAAAACAGAGGTTCACTGCCACTTTCAGTATTGTATTGCATCAAAAACATGAAAAGTACAAATCCCTGGTATAGAGGGAGTGCTTTCTTTACATTTAAATCACTTTTCAGTAGCTATGGAAACATGGATAGTTTTCAAATGCTGACAAGTAGACCTTCAACTGTTATTGTTGGCTATGCTTTCTGAACCACAAGATGATAGTTAAGAGTCAAAGGCATGCATACTTGAGATGACAAATATGCCACCTATAAGTAGTCTAGAATTTAATTTTTAGTGAAAACTGACACAGGGTGCAATGTAACAACTTTGCTGTAGCATCCTCCTTAGCAATTTTTATTATTCATAAAAGTAATTTGTGATTATTTATTAATTCCAGTGTTCGATAATAAATCTTCAATATTTTAGCTGGAGATTAAAAAGTTGAGCTAGGCATTCAGTAATCAGAAGGAGCCTTAACTGAAAACTTATTTTTAGGTGGAGTAAAGATAGCATGCTTCCAGGAAGATGAAATAATACCAGGAGTAAATGAAAGGTTAAACTGTGAGCCATTTGCTTAGAAAAGAAAGTTCAAGTTGTAGGTAAAAAAAAAGAATGCAATGAAGAGTGGGGTCACAGAATCTAATGTCTAGTGTATCAAGTAAGAGGGACTGAACAAGCTCAGCTGAGTAGTTTAAAATAAAATCTAGGGAAAAGCCATCCTAAGGGACATAGTAAAGGATAAGAATGCCTGAAATTGTGGAAGGATATAAGGATGGACATAACTTAAGAAAGAGAAAAAGGAAGTGTTTTAATAATGTGCAAGTGGTGTTATCAGTATAAGATACAAAAAAAGTGTGAGTTTCTACAGAGCTAGTGAATTTCCATCTTTTCCAAGATACATCTTTCTTAGCTAACATGGACTTTATTGTCTCAACTAGGGAGTTTTGATCCCATTACCTCTGCATTGAGGTTGTACGATAAATGTCATATTAGATGGAGAAGAACATGTCATTCCCCAGGTAGTCTTATTAAAAGACATGAAAACAAGCACCCAGTCAAAAAGAGGAAAGTAGGCAGCAATGGCTCCTTACAGTAGTCCAGAAATGTATTGCTAGTTAGAGTTACCCGAATTAGCTTAAGCTGTTACCATTTTCATCAAGAAGAGGAAGATGAGGCAACCACTGTTGTCTAAGGAAATAGGAAGTATTTGCAAGTGAAGGCATCATCAAGAGATGTGAAATAATTCCCATACACCAAATTCTTCACTGAGAAGTAATTCACCAAATTATTTAATTCTCCAGATGATAAGTCCAAAGCCAAGCAGTTCAGCACAAATTAGAAAGAAGGTGTTTGAATTTATTCCTAATTAAAATGCCTAGAATAACTTTGTTCCCTATATGTTCAGTGATTTAATTGCAGTAAGAGAGTATATGAGAACCACATAATATAAAATATGGAAATAAAAAACAGTATTTTTGCTACTGATAAGTTATACTGATAATAATATATATGATATAAGCTATATACTGATAAGTTATTCACTCATTTGGGAGAGAAAGCCTTATTGTACATGCCAAATGGATTTAAGTAAACTATTAATATTTTGGGGCAAATATTAATGTTGCCTGTATGAATCGTTGTCAACATGATCATTTCTGTAGACACAAATGATGTTTTATATGTTGATCACTGCTGTGGTAGCCTACACTATATGGGGTTATATCTTGCAAAGGATATAACAGCTGGGCAGCTTCCAAAGCTTTAGGGCACCTTCCAGGCACCCAAACTGTCTGACAGCTTGAGCTAAGCTGACTAAAAGGCAAGTTTGGGCTCCAAGCCCTTCAAAGCTTTCCTGCCAACAAGAGAGGAGGCTCAGCCCTGAAAGGACAATACTAGGAAGAACAAGAAATAAGTGACCACACCCTGGCATAAAAAAACACACCAAGAAACAATGGGTATAGTGGGAGGGAGGAGCTACTGCAGCAGTGATCATTCAAACATTTTGTACCCCCCCATCAAGCTTAGTACTTAACTCAGCAGTTGCACTACAGTGGGGGATGGAGAAACGTCCCATTTAAGAAACTCATCAGACTTGCTCAAACAATGACCCTGAAATGATTAAAAATCTAGCCTTCAGTCTGTAACAAAAGGTCATTTTGACCATTTGCTTTTTGGGAAGTTCATTTCTTTAGTTCTGTTCAGTTTTTGTGTTAACCAGAGGCTGTTATAAAATGGCAATGATCCACACATATGTAATTTACAAAAAAAAAAAAAATTATTAATAACAGATTTTCTTGCATTCAGCAAAAGATTAAAACATTTACAGTTAAACCATGAGGTTTTTAATCTTTGAACTTCATCCTATCAAGTTGTACATTTTTATGATTTTTACAGATGCAATTTGTTACTTCCTAAGTTGTGCTGTAGTACAATGATGTGAATAAAATTTCACTGAAGTATTTTTTGTTTCATTCCAGTACAACTGCTTTCTAAAATTTTCCTTAAAGTCTATTCTTTATTCTCTCGAAGAAATTCAGTCAAATAAAACATGAATGAAATATTCCTTCACTGACTCTGCCATCTTCATGGCTGTAATTCTTATCTGAAAACTGTATTCCTTTAATTTGGAGATGGAAATTTGCTTTTGCTGTAATTTATATTCAAATGTACTTTCACTGTCTAGCTAATCTAGTTATTTGAATTTAATTTAACAATACAATGTCATTGGCAAAATGTTATCAATGAATATTAGTGATTTTTAGAACATTGTCGTTTTCTTTGAATCCTGTTTTTAAACTATGATCTGTATATCTCAAGAAAACCCAGGATGCTAATGGGCATCTTTGCTTAACTCATTTTTGACAGGCAACAAGTATGTATGGTTTTCTGATTTGGATATTTTTGCAAGTGCAAAGTTTCTGTTGTATAGTTCTCTAATTATAAGTATAAAATTTAATGATTATTCCTTTTTTACTAGAAGTTGCAATAGTGTATTCTTATTAGTATCATCATGAACAGCCTCTAAGTCAAGAAGCCATGTGAATAAGGTTTGTTTTATACTTATAGTATACTGCTTTATAATATTGTACAATAAATGGTATACGTTTTGCATATTTTTGATCCATATAAGCAGACTGGTATAAAGACAAATCTACTTAGCTGATTTTCTTCCTTTAAACACAGTGATATGATTGTAGAAAAGATTCTCATTGGGAAATAAAGTAATGCTCTAGGGTATTAGGTATTCACATCAGTCGTATTGGCCCTTTTAAAGATTGGCGCTATTAAACTAGCTTTCTAGATGCTTAGAAATTCCCATTTTTCAATATGTTTCCTAAATTCCTTCTGTATATGTTATGGCCTACAAATTAGATTTCAATTTCCCACGAGGGCCAGGGGCTTTGTTAAATGGAAGCCTCTTAATAACTTGTCGTATATCAGTTGTATTTAATTTTATTCTTAAACATGGTCTTATTATAAAGTAGTATTATTTAAATTGCTTTCTTCGTTTGTATTATATTTATTGGAAAAGAAATCAGCCCATACTTTCCTGCTGATGTACCAGTCTTCTACAGTTCATTTTTTTTAACCCAGACCTGTAGATATTAATCTCGGGTATATTCTTAAATCTTTATTTTTATGACTAATAATATTAACTGACATTTTTCACTGTGTTTTTTTCTTTTGATTATCCTTCTATAATCTTGTTTGCCTCTTTTAAGAGATCAAGTTGTTTAGCTTTCCATGGACAGGCCCAACCTCTCATTAATTTCCTCAGTCACCATTTCTTTTACTTATTGTCCAGCCAAGTGTTATGGACCATGTCACTTGATTTACTACTCTTTGTTTGTTATGCTTTGTATAAATTCTCTGATAAGCTTCCTTGCCCTTTACATTATTTTTTTTTCAGTTATCCGAATCTATAGCTTAAACAGTTCAGAAGTTGTTTGTTTTGTTTTAGAATAGTACTCTGCACCTTTTCAGCTAAAATCTTCTGGTTTCCTCACAGCAAGTTTTCCCAGTGCTCCTTTTTCTTTAATTGGGTAAAAGTTACTTGATTCCCCAAGTAAAATTATAGTTCTTCAGTGTATTGATAATTTTCTTAGTAAAATTATAGTTAATTGTATAGTGTTTAGGAATTTTCATATATAGTTAGCTATGTAGGGTCTAAGTCAAAAGATCATGTGAACAGATTGTTGAAACCCATATGCTCAAGACAATTTGATTGACAATTCAGTCTGTCAAAAAAAAAAAAATTCAAAGCCAAACAGTATGCCTGCATACCGCAAAAACAATGCTTTTGCAGGGAGGCAAGCCCCCCCTACACCCCCACACCCCCTGCTAATTATATATACCAACTCAGAGATCGCACTACACTGGTGAAAAGGGCAAATCCCTGATCCCTACTATAATGAGATCTCAGTCAGATTGGTTCAATGAACTGAATTGTCGATTATTTGGTCTTGCCCATGGGTTTCGACGATTTATCCATTTGATCCTTTGACATAGACCCTATATGTATATTTTTCTTTAGTATGCTGATAGAACTCTGTGCTAACATAGTCTTATTACTGATTTCTGACAGTGCTTTTCAAGCATGCTCGAGAATAAACACGGAATTTTCAAAAAGTGTTCTCTTTATGAACACAAGATCTTAATACAGGACACGCATGACCTTTGTGTGCTATGTTTGGAGGTTCCTCAACCTCCCAGCTGACTGCGAAGTTGCACAGCATTCAGACTCAGAGACCCTACCCAATAGTAAAAATAAGCTTATTTTACTGTTGCCATCGGAACTGGAAGTGGCCTAATCTAAAAAGACTTTGGACAAGAGATCAAGACATAAAGAGTTTGAATCTAGTAAAAGGCCTTCTGAATCTATGGATCTTTCTTTAGCACAGAGAACCTCAACATTCAATGTACCTATAGCTTCCACTGTAATCTACTTTCTCCACCTGGTCATGAACCATTGGATCGATTTTGGTTCATGACTCTCCTAAGAAACAGGCATCACTAGAAAAACAAATCAACACTACCACCCCCCCCCCCCACCCCCAGTTCAGACCTCCTGTGGTACTATCCATTAAGTCTTTCAGGTCTTACAGAAGTACATCATAAGCAGACTTGGACCATCTGATGTAGAACTTCCTGAAGACACATATTGAAATGCGAGTCATTCCATCCCCTTTGGCTCTGAAAATGGCTGGATCCACTTAGATGTCCCCTATACTAGTTCCTTCTCCAGTCTATCTTTCAGCTCTAATGGTTTCAGAACCAGTCTTCCTCTCTAGACCTATGGGATCAGTTCAGACACTACCTTTGTTATTGGCATTGGGGGTTACAAACATGACACATTTGACTTTGATATTGTCAGAGTCAGTGCAGTCTGGGAATCAGGGGCTCAAACTCTGAGCTTTGGTCCATCATCAGAGCTGTTATCTATGACTCTATTGGTGGTTTCAGAGACTTTGGCTTTTGAGTTTCTCATTCTGATCCCCTCATTAACGACTTCCACTTTTTCAATGTCAGGAGTCCCTCATTCAGTTCTAGTTGTGTCTATGAATGGAGAGATGGATCTGGCAGCTGGGGCAGAGTGCTTGGATCTGACAGAGGTCATATCAACCTTCCAGGTGTTAAGGAGGGTCATCACTTCTCCCAAGAGAGCAGAAGTGCAGGCCCCAACAGATACGGTTCCACACCCTGACTGTCACTCTTTCTTGCCTTCTTCCTGTCTGATGTCCTTGATTCAGAGCTGACCAGTAAGCTTCAGCCCTCCTGCCCAGAAGCTGGACGAGTCCTCTGAGGAGTTGGATGACACCTCTCTTGATGTAGCCAAGAAGAGGACATAAAGGAGGAAGAACTTGGAATCCCCGTCATAGTCTCCAACAGCAGATAACAAATCATTGGACAGAGAAATCACCCCAGTCCCTCCTGTCACTGCCTCTTTTGGCAAAATTTTGAGCTGATGCACCAGAGGAAATCTTGGCTTGCATTGGCTCAGGATGAGGTGGTACTTTTTTAAAGCTTATGTTTCTGCCTTATTTGCTTCCTGGTTGCCCCCCACCCCCAGTTGACAAGTTGATTTAATTAGCTGTCAGGAGGTCATGGCAGCAACCCATGTCCTGTGAAGCAGTTCCTATAAAATTCTTCATTCACTCAAAGACAAACAATATTGGGCAAAACCCTCTTCAGACTCTGCTTCTCTTCATTATCCTAACAAGGAGTCTAGTGTGATGGTAGACTTGGGAAGCAGGCATATGCTTCAGGCAATTTTGCTTTAAGACACTCAAACTACTCCACACATATTTGATTTCGGAGAGATTTGATGTAGCAAGCCTTATCTACTCTGAAAGCTGTCCAGTGACTATGTTGAGGAAACAACTGGAGACAACCTTGACTACCATGTTCAGTATCACCAACCTCTTCATGGACTGTATGCATAATGTGGAGGATGGAGCAGCTAGGGCAACTGAGAATGGTGTAGTGATGAGATGCCATGCATGGTTGCACCATTGTAATTGTGGACGACTTTAAAATGTCTTTCACCAACACCCCACCTTTGATGGGTCTTCCCTGTTTGGCCCATCACTGAAGAAATGGATGCAGTAGTGTGAGCAGAATGGAAAGACTTTTTCTGCTATTGGAGTTAAGTTCAAGGTTCCTCAGAGATTATATAGCAGGAACCAAAAGGGACCTTGTTCACTGTAGTGTAGAAAGCTCTAAACATCAACAATTTGACTCACTCTCTGAGCAAACAGACTCAGGCCCAGAGGCAGAGGAGGTCTGAAAAATAGGAATATTGCAGGCCCTTTTCTGACAAGTGACAGTAGCATCCCTGAAGGTCTGCCTGACTGTTTCACCTTGCAGACTGTTGAGGGGCATCTCTCCATCTACCCAGCAGTGTGGCAGGCCATCACAAAAAAATAGGTGGGTAAGAAGGATAATATATATATGCTACTCCATACCATTTTCCTGACACCCTCCCAGCCCAAAAAGCTGTTGCTACTAGATGTTCCATCCAGTCAGGCCAATGTGGTGAAAAGCATCCTAAACGAGTATGTCTGGAAGACCCAATTCAGTATGGCCACAGTAAAGCTGATTCTACCATGTATCAGGGTGAACAATTGGATGTGGCCTCTGTATTTCCTGTGAAAATGTCAAGGAGGGTGCTCCACTTCTGAACAGGAAACAGTTGTTATCATTTCAGAGTCTTACCATTTGGCTTCACCAGGATGTTCACCAAATGTATGGTTGTCATAGTGGCTCAGCTGCAACTAATGAGATCCAAGATTTTAACATATCTAGACGACTGGTTCCTAGACCCCCCCCCCAATGAAGTCTCTTTCATAGGCCCGGACTATCTGCTCAGGCTGTGAAAGTCCTTGGAATCTCTATAAATCTTCAGAAATCAAGCCTTCAACCACTAGAAGATCATGTTTATAGGATGCCATCTAGACAGTATCAAGCCCATAGCCTCTTTATCACCAGATAGGGTTCAGACTTTGGAGACAGCAGTACAATGTCTACTTCACCACCACTCTTCTACTGAAGCCTTAGTTATAAAGTTATTGGGTTTGATTCATCATTGATTCTAGTGGTGCATTTTTCTCATTTTCATATGGAGATTCTGCAATGGTGTCTTCAGGCTCAGTGGTCACAGCACATTTACCCACTTTCCAAAACTATCATAATAACCAACTCACATGAGGTGGTGGTTACACTCTCAGATGGTGAACTCCAACAAACCATTTCTGCTCCAGTAGGTGTCATGACCATGGATGCTTTCTCTCTAAGATGGGGAGGTATTATGAGGGGAAAATGGTCCAAGATCTATGGACAGACAGGAAAGCCAGCACTCTCATAAATTTCATGGAGTTGAGAGTCGTCAGCCTTGTCTTGCAGGAACTGCAGGACTGTCTTCCTCAGGATGTGATATATGTCCAAATGGACATGACATCAGTTTGGTACATCAACAAACAAGGAGGAACCAGATCCCACAGTTTATGTTGGAAAGCTATGCGGATTTAGCAATGTGTTATGGCCTTGCACCAGTTTCTCATAACAACACACATCCCAGGAGTGCTCAGTTGCATAGCTGACAGGCTCAGCAGATCCCTTCTCATGCTTCATGAGTGGCCCCTCAATCCAGTAATAGCCAACCAGATATTCAGTCACTGGTGCACCCCCTGCTGTGATCTGTTTGTTTCCCCTTCAACATTAAGTGCAGCATTTACTTTTCTATGATCCCTCCTTAGGGACAGATATCAAAGGATAATCTATCCCAACAATGGTCTCCTGAGTTCATTATGCATGCTCACCAATGCCATTGATTCCCAGATTCTTACAGAAATCAGTGAAGTGCAAGGCAGCTGTAATCCTCATAGCCTCTTTTTGGCTCAGACACATTCAGTTTCCTCTTTTAAGGCCTTGTCTCAGGGACCTCCTAGGCTGTTGGATCTGGTGCAGGATCTAATCTTACACCCTTCTAGGAAGCCTCACCCAGATCTTCGCAACTTGAAACTGACTGCCTGGTTTCTACAGTTCCAGTAATGGCCAGTGAAAAATCCCTCTCTTTGGAGGTGGTAAGAAATTTAACAGCATCCCAGAAAGATTATTCCCATATTACCTATTGCAGTAAATTGAAAAGATTCATTTCATGGGCCACTTCTCAGAATATTAACTCCTTTCCAACCCTGATCTTGGACAACCTCTGTTTTTTGGCAAACTGTTGACTCTGGCTGTAGCTTTCCTGCCTGTTTTCATGTTGGTTTTCAGGAATGCTCACTTGCTTCTCACAAACTCTTTAAGGCTTTCCTTAAAGGAACATATTTTCTTAGATCTCCCATCAGAGAATTGGTATCTCTTTGGTATCTTAATCTGGTTTTAAAAGCCCTAACAAAGCCTTCTTTTGAACCAGATTCCTCTACTGAACTAAAGTTTCTTTAACAAAAACTATATTTTTGATAGCCATCACTTTTGCTTGAAGGATTTCAGAACTTCATGCATTGTCATCTTCTCCCCCATAGCTACTATTCCTCAAAGATAGGGTATCACTAATCTGTCTTTCCTTCTCAAAGTATCCTCTGAGTCTAACATTTCCCACCCCATTCATCTGCCAGTTTTCATTTGTAACAAATGAAGTAGAGTACATTCTCCATACTCTAGATGTTCATTGACAACTGTGCTTTACCTACACAGATATTTCAAATAAATTGCACCTACTAGGCTCGGTCAAGCAAGAATGGTTTCAACGAAACTCTATCATTCAAGCATGCATTAAGCCCCAGTGGTACCACTTTTACATATATATTTATAAGGAATATGTATATTACTTTCTCTATTCTTTGAATGATATCTAGGTATTGTATTTGTCTTAGTAACATAAAGTGCTTTCAGTGTATGCTTTTTTATGTATATGTGTCCATACAGCTCATGGAGTTATTTTATAATTCATGACATGTAGGTGTAATTTATTTGAAAGTTAAATGTATATAAGATTACTTATAGATTTTTTCTTTAATATGTTTAGAACATGTATTTTTAGTGATTTTATATATATATATATATATATATATATATATATATATACATGCATAAGGAACTTTTTCTATATTTGCATGTTATCAGTTTAAGAAGATTGCATTTAGGTGCTTTCATTAAGAAGTTACATCATGTGATTTTTATGAAACATTTTATTGGCGTTTAATAGAAGCGTAGGTATATTTAAATGAATATTAGAGTGTTTTGTAACTGTTTTACAAGTCTGAAAAAGCATCCTTGGAGACGCGAAAGCGCTTACTTTGTGGAATAAAAAGAGTATATTTTAAGTTATTTTCAGTGGTTTGCTTCGATTGTCGTGGAGTGCCTGCCATCCTTCAGTTTGATTCTACCTACACAGAACCAAACCATTTGAAAAAGATGATCACCTGTTTGTCTCCATTGCTGCTAGCATGTTGTGACATCAAGACTCTAAAGTCTCCCTGTCCAGATGGTTTTCAGACTGTATCTTCCTTATTTATATTGCATAAAATAAGCCCTTGTCCAGCAAGCTTGGGGCTTACTACATTGAAGATGTTGCAACCTCAATGACCTACTTTGAAAAGTTCTTCAATAGGAGAAATTTGCAAAACTGCAACTTGATCTTCCATGTATACCTTCATCAAACATTGCAAGTTATACTGCTTTTCCCAAGCTAGCACATCTTTCAGTGCTTTTATCCTGAAGAGTCTCTTGTCATGATGCCACCTTGGATATTGAGTAGTTGGGGATTCTGACCCACTTGTCAGATTGGAAGGACTGAATGAATTGGATGTGAGAGTTATGTACTTACCATAATGACAGATCCTTTCATTCATGTCCGGTCAATATGACAAACCTTCCTCCTTCCCTCTTCCTTGTTTTTCATAAAGTCTGAAGGACTTCTTGGTCTCAGATGAGCTTTGTACAATTCAGGCTTGGTATTTTGTAGTTAGTACTTCAGGCATCAAATTAGATCTGTGATAACTCAAGGAAGTGGTACATTGTGGCTTGATGCTAGAGAACTGATGTGTCTCAAGGACACACATATCGGGTGGATATGAATGAAAGGTTCTGTTATTATAGTAAGTACATAACACTCATTTCTCAATAATTTTAATACTCTGCCATTTTCAAAAAAACATTTGTAATTGTCATTTATAATTGTCATTTATCTTGCTCATATATTCCATGTATGAATAATATGGGCCCGTCTGACAGTTAAATCTCCACATCTGATAACCTCTTCTTGTTTATTGTTTGCCTGTGATCTTATTTTATTGTCTAAATTTCCCAAACATGGTCTACCTTCATCTTTTATTTTCTCATGAGGAAATTTTAAATTAATAATAATGTTTTCCTCATATGATATTTCTTTTTTAATATGCCTCTGATTTCATAATAATTTTAGATTACAATCAAACAGTGATTTTGACAAATGTCATCAGACCACCTTTAGCTCTACCAAACATTATTACTCTTTTGGTCAGATTTTTATTTGCTGCAGATTCTTGAATGTTAGTGTCATTTGTGCCAGACACCCAAATGAATAATTCAAACTGCTTTACGTAATTCAGTACTTATCTGTAATTTTCCTTTGATTTCTTTTATATTCTTCTCTTCATAATGTTCTTCCTAGTCTCACGACAATAACCAATTGTCTTTTTGCATATACCTGCATCAATTTTTTTATTTCCCCTATGTGATATTGTAGTTTCTTACTATACTACATTTCAATTTGTGTTGGTAATTTAGTATATTAGACCTATCTACTCTCTCTTAGACTAATCATTTTTGTGGTATAATTACAGAAAGAAATTTCAGTGAATTTTAAGTCACCATCAGGCCTTCTTGTACAATCTGTGTACATTATAAATGTTTTTGTCACTTCTCTGTTCATATTTTCCTTATCATTCATTTTATGTCTTCCAGTATTATATTTCCTTGATCTTTTAATAACAATTTTAATTTTATCATTGCAATGTTTTGTGTCTCTTTCTTTTGTACATTTGACAATTACTGTCCTTTCTTTTAATTCCTCCTGTGTTATGTCTCTGTTACTCTGTATGTTTTGTTTTCTATTCCTTTTACTAATTCTAAATTCTGTAAAGTTTTCAATTGAAACTTCCCATCCCTATATACAAAAAGATCTCTATAATCAGCAATATTGTTTGCTAAATCCTCCGAGTATAACATTATACTCCATTGTAAGATATGCTTTTAATTATATTTGAATTTTGAAGATATCTTGTAATAATTTCCTCAATACTGGATTAATTTAATTCCTGAAAAATGAGGTTCCCTGATTATTCTTAAATTACAAACAATATCCATATCAACATTTGTGAAAAACAGCTTATAAGTTCATAGATTCAAACATACTTATTAGGCTAGTGGTCTGTGACGGTATTCAGAAAGCTTAGAGATGCATCCTCAGTAGGTTATTAACCCAAGTATTTTTAGTACAGTTAACCCAGAAACCCTTGTATTATGAGTATGAGTAACACAGGGACAGGCAGACACTTGCATGTTACAACTGTGCATTAGGGACAATGGTGCCAATCCAAGGGTGAACTTGTGATTTCCCATTTACTCATCCAGATTACACCTGAATAGAGTAAGAGCGGTACTTTACTTTACATGGAGAGGAATACAATTCCAGAGAAGTGTTATTCTCTGTGAGACATATCTGTCCCTTCAGCATATTCTGTTTAAGTTGGAAAACAGTCTGAGAACTCTGGAGCAGGTGTTTCTTCCACTATTGTATTTGAAAGGATGAGGTCAGTAGAGTCTCTGGAAGCAAGTCAGATATCACCTCTCAGTAGCCTGTAAGACACAGAAAACATGGACAGGGTTTTTACTTGATCAGTGTAGCTTTTGTGATTGAGACTGTTGATTTTTCTTAATGAGAAAGCACTGTGGTCTCTCAAGTTGTGTCAGGTGTTTGGACAGGGACATACTGAAGGGGGACTGATACTCAAGGATGAGCCTAATGAAGTCAGAATACAGTGAAATGATTACCTCCCTGGACCTGGATGTCATATTATCACTAATAAGCCGTGCAATGAAAAAGGACCTCTTGCAACAGTATATACATGGTTATATGACAACTGGTTGTCTACATGAGTTTTCAGATCTCTCACTACTGGGTCGATTTTCAGGCATTTATTCTTTGTGTAGCAGTTGCAGGGAATGTCATGCTTGCCAAAGGATACAATTATACATTTTTGGTATTTAGTTTTAGTCCATGGCTTTGAAACCAATTATTTGTTTGGGGAAGGGCCATCCTGAAAGATCTTGGCATCTTCTGGAGAGTTTACAAATTTACAGTCATCAGCATTAAGCCCTTAGCATTAGCTTTCACTTCTGAGAAGCAGATGCCAAAGGGGAGTAGCTCATGGACTGAATCCTTAGGTAGACAAGTAGTGACAAGTCTTTTGGAGGAGGTAGATCTACACACCCTAATTTCCTGATTTGTGCTTGTGAGCCAGTTTGCTGTTCAGTGCGTAACATAGGGATTTACATTTAGCTGGATGAGTTTATCAACTATGCCTGAGTGGTGGATGATGTTGAAAACCTTTGCAAGGTCTAACTATATGGTGTGTACAGATTTTCCCTCATCCAGTGACTTGGTAACCATTTTGAAGAAGTCAACCAGATTAAGTAGACAGGATCTTCCCTTGACAAAACTGAACTGGATTGAGTCCTTTGTTTGTAGGTTGCCTATATCCTTTATTAATTCCATAATAACCCTTTCTATAATGAGATGAGACTGGTCAGGCTTATAGGTCTGTAGTTCTTTGAGTGACTTGACATCCCACCTTTGTGCAGGGGGATCACTAATGCAATCCTCCACTTGTCCAATAGAAGCCCTACTTTGGAGACTGGTATTGAAGAGCCTGTATAGGGGATTTGACTGGTCCTGGCATCCTGGTATATTACCAGGCCTCATAGAAGCAGTGTTCTTGGCTTTATATAGTGCTTTGAGAACTTATTGAGAGATTTGAGGGGGGGGTGTGGATGTTGGCATGTGATCTGGGAGTGTGGGGTAAGAGGAGGTGAAGTTAAAGCTAAATTTGTCTGCTAGTAAGTCGGCCATGTCGCTCAGGTCAGTTTTGAGCATTATATTAGAGGTTTCTAACATAGTTAAAGAAGGATCTGTGATTATCTTTTTTCCTGAGTGGTTGTTTTTACTTCCATATTTAGCTTTGGTTGATTTGATCAGAGATCTGAGTTCCCAGTTAAGTTTGGCAACTTAGAAAAAAATCTTTTGTTTTCCGCCTTCTGTTACACCATCTTAACTATATTGTTACTTCTTTGGGGTACTTTCTACAAAATCTTCCTTATTAAATCATCTGAGTTTTTTACATCACTTTTTTGTTCTTTGTTTCTTGATCTAAGACTTTTTCTTTGTTTTAATTTTCTTTCCCTTACTAGAGGATTGTACAGTTGAATTTCCAGAATATGTCTTTCTGATCCTCATTTGGCTTTTGTTCTAGATCATTTAATTTCCCTTTTTTTGATTTTACCCATCTTCACATTATTGTTTCTCCCATTTGTATCATTCTTTACAAATTCATTGTATGTCTATCATTGTCTATACCTTCTAATTCTCTACAACCTCCTCTATTTTCTTGGTCTTTTTTCTTTAATACTTCCTTTTCCTTACTCTTCACTTTTTTTAATTTTAAGTAATTTATCTTAATGAGTTTCAGTCTGATTACTTTTATTTCTTCCAAAGTTCTTGCCACCTCACTTTGTATTTGCTGTTTTAGTTTATTTTTAGCTGTTCATATGCTAGCTTCTTAGCTGATAGGTCATCTTTTATTTCCATTGTCAATTCCTGTTATAGTAATTTCCTACCACTTCTTCTTCTTCTTCTTCTTTCGGCTTTTAGGGGTCGCCACACCGGGTCATTCCTACCACTGTTGTTCTATAATCCTGTTACTGTTGTTATATATTATTCTCCCTTATTTTTGCCATGCAGCAGGTTGAAGTTAATGACAAAGGTCCATTGCCTTGCACTGGTCTAAACATCCAGCTGTCATCCCACTCTAAACTATAAATCTTTTAAAGGAGCTTTCAAAAGTCACAAAGATATATTTTTCTCACTTTTCATATCAATGTTCTTATTTACTCCTTTTTATATGTCTGCATATAATTCCTTTACTTCAACTTGATTTGTATACTGAGTAACATTTATCTGAATAGCATTTAACTCGTACAGAAGATTTCATCTACTTTTCTTTGTTTTAGGAATTTCATTTTCTCTCTCTTTCCCAGTCTTTCTTTACCTTTGATACTAACTCTGTTTGTGACATCATTCCCTAGTACTAATTTATACTTATTCTAACTAATCTCATTCTAAGATATTAACTGATCAAAATCTTTGCCCATCTTGTGGTCAGATTTTTGTTGTCTTTTCATCATTATATAACTTTCCCTTAATTCATCTTCCTGCCCCAATAGTCTTTTTTTAATTATAAGACTCCCCGTATCAGCATCAGCACTGGTTTCCTGCTTTTTTTCCCTCTTCCTTATGCCTTTGCCTTCATAATCTAGTTGTTACCATTCTGCCTCAAATCCACAAAGTAAAGTTGTACAATGTAAAGAAATTTGTCTGTTTAGATATCTTGCAGATAATCTTCATAAAATGAATTAGACCCCTTGAGGCCAACTTGTAATTCCTATAAATGCCTATAAAGTAATTAAAGTATATTTTCCTTGATTGCCTCTCTGAATTATTCGGCTACTTTATAAAAGCTTTTTCCAACACTTTCTTCTTCCAGCAATTGCAACAAATCTTGACAGCTTATATGTCGTACTGCATCAGCATGAAATGTTTGCCACTTATCTAAGTTCGAAATTGTAAATTTTAAAATTTAAATTTTAAATTTACTAAATAGATATTATACGTGTTATATATGTTGCATACAAACCTTTTTTCAAAATGGTTTACATAACTTGCCAACATAGCTGATGCCATTATAAGTATACCTTTATGTTCCTTGTTCACAGGTTCATAGGTAGGTACTAGGCTATTGGCTCAAGGGCCTACATAAGCCTAGCCAACAAGGTTCCCTGGCTTACACCACCCAAGAAAGTTATTTTCCTGTGCCCCTGTCGAGCATTCCTATTTCCCATCCACTCATCAAGATTTTTCTTGAAGAGTCCTAATGAGGAACATTGCTTGACATAGATGGGTAGCTTATTCTAGAGTATGAAAAGTCTCTGGGACAAGAATCTATCCCTCCAGCATGTCCTGTTTATTGTGGTAACAAGGTTTAGGTCCCTAGAGCATGTAGCTCAGAGGGATTGGGATTTCTTTATGTGTAGCATGTCCAACAGCTCTGGGTTTGACATAGCTTTATATGTTAGGCAGAGATCGCCTTGGAGTAGGCGATATGCGACGGAGTAAAGATGGAGTTTTTTGAGACGGTCAGTGCAGGGCATCTGTTTGAGGTCAGTAATCCTCTTTGTGATGTACTTCTGTGGCCTTTCCAGCTGCTACAGATGTCTTGTGAGGTACATTCGAAAAGGGGCATTGTATTCTATAATGGGTCTAATGAGTGTCGCGTAGAGGGGAACAATGACCTCTTTTTTCCTGGATGAGAACCCTTTTGTGATGACGTGTGCCACGTAGAAGGATTTCCTGACTACTGTGGCAATGTGATTATCAAAAGAGAGACTACTGTCCACCTGGGTCCCAAGGTCTCTTATCACATATTCGACATTAAGTAGACTGCTGCCTATGTGGTAGTTCAAGGGTACAGAGTTTTTAGGGTACTCCACTTGTCACTGGTTTGAAGCCAGATTTAGAGTCTGCAACTTTTACAGTGTGGGTTCTATCAGTGAGCCAGTTGGCAACCCACCTTGTGAAGTAGGGATTTATACCTAGTTTAGTGAGTTTAGCTATAATTCCAGAATGGGGGATGGTGTCAAAAGCCTTGGCGAGGTCAAGATAGGCTGTGTGAACCACCTTACCCTCATCTACGGCTTTGGTGACTGCCTCAAAGAAGTTGATCAGTTTCAGGAGGCATGATCTGCCTTTCACAAACCCGAACTGGGTGGGGTCCAGAGTTTGGAGGTTACCAGTGTCTTTGTTTATGAGTTCCATGATGATATGTTCCATGGCCTTGCAGACCAGGCTCGTCAGGCTAATAGGGCGATAGTTCCCAGGATCAGTGGTGGCTTCCCCTTTGTGGAGTGGGATAACTGTTGCTGTGCGCCATTCAGTGGGCACAAAGCCTGATGTCAGGCTATGATTGAACATGGTGCTTGGGTGGGGAGCCAGTTTGCTCTGAAGTTCATATAAAACGCAGCCTGGGATGTTGTCCAGTCCCATGGATGCTGTGTTTTTGGCTTTAGAGAGTGCAGCTTTTACTTGCATAGTTGTGATTACAAGGGCTCTGCAATCTTTCTGTAGAGATATGGGCCCTTTAGGGGGTGAGAGTGGGTAAAGTTAGCACTGAACCTATCTGCCAGGATGTTGGCAATATCAGTTGGTTCTGTAATTCTTGTGCCGTTGTGCTGTAACTCAGAGCAGATCTGGGTGTTGCCATTGAGATTCTTGACATAGCTATAGAATGCTTTGTGGTTATCCCTAGAATCAGTGGCAATTTTATTTTCATAGCTAGTTTTGAAGGATCTTATAAGGGATCTCAGCTTCTTACTGAGGCTGACCAGGGAGCTCCTTCACTCATGGGATTTTGCTCTCTTTTGCAAAAGTTTCTTCCTTCTGTTGTAGAGTTTGTTTATGGCAGGGGACCACCAGATTGGCTTCCTTTTTTTGGAGGATAGCATCTTGGTTCTGTTTGGGATAGCACTATCCATGCACTCATGTAAGTGCTTATAGAGTGCATTTGTGTAGGATCCAGCAGTCATAACTCTATTGTCTATCTGCATGGGTGTCATGAAGTTTGCCACTTTTGTCTTAAGAAGCATGAAGTTAGCTTTGGAGAACTTTTTTACCATGGTTTCCTTAATGGGGGAGTGGGGGCTGGATGTGGATATCTAGAGTGATTAGCTTATGGTCGGATCTGACCAACGAGGAGTTGACTTCAGCTGTGGAACACTGGTCACTCATGTTGGTAATGACTAGGTCTAGGATATTGTTGCCCCTGGCAGGGGTGGATAAGTTGATCCAGGGCATTGGAATTTATGAATTCCAGGAAGCGTTGAGTGAAGGAGTTGATACATGAGTAGTTTTCCTAGTTAATGGTGGGGTAGTTGAAATCACCATTATTAGGGTGTTTGGTGGAATTCTAATGTTTTCCAGTATATAAAGAAAAAAGGAGTGAGAATCCTGGGGCATGCTGGCGTATCTGTAGCAAGCTACAATTTGGATTGCAGTTTTGCCCAGAGTTAGTTGCACTTGGATAACCTCAGATGCATTATGCTGTGCAGCTAGCCTGGCGCTGTGGATATCCTTAATGAATATTAGTGTTCTGGTCCAGGTTAGATGGCGGAAAAGTGTGGTATGAGTTATAGCCTGATAATGCAGGGGTGCTCTGGATCCTTGAACCAGGTCTCAGTCACTGCACAGATATCGATGTTCACCATTTTAAGGATTGCCTCAAGGGAGTGCATTTTGAGATTTAGACTAGCATTGAGTGGCATTATCCTCAGTTTTTGCTTGCCTGTTGCTGTTATGGTGGTGAATTTGTCATTTGAACTTTGCCTAAAAAAGGCACTATAGGGGCGGCAAGAGCCTTAGCCACTATCAGGAATCCCAGGGGGTGACAGGTGCAGGCCATCTCTGGCAAAGCATCATGGTCTGTTGACCATGTCATTCCAGGCAGACAGATACTGGATCCCCTTAGAATGACATCAGAAGCTTAGAAAGTTGTTGAAGTCACTCATTTTGTCCTTGTACTGCGGTATCATTCTGGGCAATGGCAGGATGCTACTCAGGGCTAGGGTCATACCTGCCTGGGCTACAAGATCGGAGACCTCTTCCATGTCTCTTTTCATGTAGTCCAGGGAGGTATGTCTCAGGTCATTCACACCAACATGGACAATGACAGAGTCATATTTGTACTTGTTGTGGAGTGACCTGAGTGCGTGGGTTATATGATGGATCCTGGCATCCGACAGGCAGCTGACAGTAACCTTCTCCTTGTTTAGCCTGGTGAGTGGGACATCAGTGTGCCTGACTATAGAGTCATCTATGACTAGTGTGTTGGGTACGTTGTTTTGCCTTATGGGCTATGGTTGAGTGGCACACTGAGTCTGTGGGCTGTGTCATTTGGGTTGTGTTGGCGGGTGGAGGTTGCTTGCGTTTTACTTTGCAGGTCTTTGTTGCTTGAGCAGATTATTATTGAGAGCCCCTGCGAATGTTTTTGCATTTCTATGTGTAGATTTTGGTGGTGTAGGTTTAGTGGGACTATGTGATGAGTGTGGTGTGGTGCAAGTGTTTACCTTCTCCTCTTGACCGTCAAGTTCAGTCTTGATTGGAGAGAGCTTTACCTCCAGTTTGGCTAGATAAGTGCATCTCTCACAGGTTGTAGTGTTGGGTGGTAGGAGGAGAGGGTTGTCTGTGTACATGAGGCAATTGCTACATTGCCCCAAGATGCCCAGATTCATCAGGTAGACAGGCGAGAACACTGGGAGCTAACCATTGGACATGCCTGAATAAAAAAACTATTTTCCTCTAGACAAGTGAGGAAAGTGAGTACAAGAGCTGTTTTTCACTAAGCAAGTGAGGAAAGTAAGTACAAAAACTGTTTACCTCTAGGTAATGAGGAAGGTTGAGTGCTTTAGTAATTTGTAGCTTATTTACTCTGCTGCGTCTGCTGTCAAATTTTGTACTTAAGAGCAGTATCCTGTGGAGTTGCTATAGTTAGTGAAAATTTTACTTATGACTATAACAAGATTTCCTGCAAAACTCTTGTTAATGCTGAAAAACTGTTATTGGTACAAAAGTAAAGATGGTTTCATCCGTCAGACCAAAAAAAATATATATATCAGAAAATATTGAATGGCAACTATCTGGGATGTAAAGTAACACTTCCCTTAGTATTCACTTACTTGAGGCATGAGGCAATTGCTACATTGCCCCAAGATGCCCAGATTCATCAGGTAGACAGGCAAGAACACTGGGAGCTAACCATTGGACATGCCTGAATAAAAAAACTATTTTCCTCTAGACAAGTGAGGAAAGTGAGTACAAGAGCTGTTTTTCACTAAGCAAGTGAGGAAAGTAAGTACAAAAACTGTTTACCTCTAGGTAATGAGGAAGGTTGAGTGCTTTAGTAATTTGTAGCTTATTTACTCTGCTGCGTCTGCTGTCAAATTTTGTACTTAAGAGCAATATCCTGTGGAGTTGCGATAGTTAGTGAAAATTTTACTTATGACTATAACAAGATTTCCTGCAAAACTCTTGTTAATGCTGAAAAACTGTTATTGGTACAAAAGTAAAGATGGTTTCATCCGTCAGACCAAAAAAAAAATATATATCAGAAAATATTGAATGGCAACTATCTGGGATGTAAAGTAACACTTCCCTTAGTATTCACTTACTTAGAAGAGTTTTAAAAAAAAGATTTGGATGGTGTTCTTATCCCTAAGATGCTATCTCCAGTACTAGCTCTCAGTTGGATATTCTCCTAATTCCTCTGGTAAGCGGGTCTGTTCAGCCCTTGCCACTCCTCAGAATGAGACCAGTTCTGGGCAGTCTGGGAATCCAGTAAGGCTTTCCAATCTCTTACTGTTTCATTCCCATAGTGTTCTTAGTATCAGTTTCTAGAGCCCAGCAAAGATTCAGTCTCTCATATTATGAATTCTTTTGAACTGAGACCATATTGGGTTTCCTTAACTTAATCCTATATATACACTCATGTTCTCAATCTACCCACAGCAACACAGCAGCCTATAGCACCATCCAGTAATTAAATAGTGGATAAACATCTGTGTCAGCACATGAAACTTAAATTAAGTTTAAAATAGTTAAACTTTGCAGCATTAAATATGCACACTTTTGCAAATCTCACAGGTCTATAAAAATGTATAAAAATTTGTGCACCAAAGTTTATAAAAATGTGTGCACTAATCACATAAAATCATTTTACAGCAATAAGCATTTTTGTGCCAACCATCTCATATCAGACATCATGATACAAATATAAAACTTCAATTTCAATCTTTCCAGTTAACTATTAACTTAGTGTTTTGGAGTATTTACAGTTATCATAAATGCAATTATAATGGAATACAGTTACAGTAACAAAGCCATTTCCAAACAGACCAACTCAAGAAAGTGCCAACTTTGTTTATCCAGTTGACTAATAACAATGCTAGTAATGTGCAAAGAACAAGGTTTGTTATAGGAAATAATTGTTACTTCTTATTCTTTCGGCTTTTTCCTGGTTAGGGGTTGCCACAGCGGATCACCTGTCTGCTCATGATTGGCAGTGGAGTTTTATGGTGTCGAGTTGCCAGCCCAGTGCCCAACCTTCCACAAAAGGCACACACATGCACGCACTCATGCCTAGGGCCAATTTGGAGTGTCCAATCCACTTACAACATGTCTTTGGGATGTGGAAGGAAACCGGATCACCCGGAAGAAACCCACGTGACCACAGGGAGGACATGCAAACACCACACAGAAGGCACTCCAGCCGAGGATCGCATGATTCTGGTAATATAAATGAGTTCCCTTAACTGCTCAATTAATTGACCATCTATTGTTCCATATAAGTTTTCAACAAAAAAGATGCCAATATAGTGAATAATGCAAATATAGAAATGACACAAATGGCCACAAAGTAGTTATGAAGAAAAACAACATAGTTTTACCCATGTAAATTAGTTCCCTTTATAGCTGTGCTAAACAGCTAATTGGCTATTCATTGCTCCAAATAAATTTTCAGCATAAATGCTTCAGTGCAGTAAGTAGCACAAATGCATAGAAACAGAAAATGGCACAAACAGCATACAGTTTCTATGATGACATCCCATGCTTGAATATGAAAAGGCTGTTTGAAGGTCTCAAACTGCCAACTGGTGATCTACGGAGATCTGATACTGGATGGGATTTAAACAGTTCCTCAGATGTCTTCAGACTGTTATTAAATCTCCCTAAGGTTTACTTAAGTATTCCTAAGATTTATTTTAATCTTGTATATCTCAACTTAAACTGATACATTTGTCAACTCTCTTCAAGAAAAGAAAACAGGTCTTTTCCATTGCTGAACTTTTTCAGTCTCTAATTGTATCGGATATGCCCAGTCAGGCAGGTGGAAAGAAAACCACAGACAGCAGTGAAACACTACTGAAGAGTAAGCAATGAGTAAACACCTGAGGGGCTGCAATTACAATACAGTATTTACTGATGCTTGTTCTCATCAACGCTCTCTCTCTCTCTTTCTTCCTCAAATTACATCAGTCTGTCTCACAGGGCAGGGGATATAACTGACCATGGAAAATGATGATTAATAACAAGATGAAATATATATGTTAAATTTGTAGAGCTTTAAATTTTGTATATCATATATAGAGATATATAAATTCTCAAAGCTCTTGCAATGCATTCTGAAAGATGCTTTACAACACAGCAGAAGTGAAATAACTTCTTAACATGAAATATGTGTTATAAAAATACTGATGTTAATCATATTGATCACTGCTGCAGTAGCTTTAGTTATATGGGTTACATCCTGTCAAGGATATAACAGCCAGCCAGCTTCCACGGATTCAGAGCACCTTTCTAAAACCCAACCTGTCAGGTAGTTTGAGTTGAGCCAACTTAAAGACAAGTTTCAATACCAAACTCTTCAGTGCTTTGCTGACACTGAAAAATACATTCCTCTATGGTGTTAGAGGATCGACAGTTAGTTTAGTGCTGTTCCTTTGCTGGACAGATAACTTATCCTTGGGGATATACCTTCCATTTTCTAAATATTGTTTGTGTTGTATTACTTTTATCTTCAGGAAAGTTATTTTAAAGCTATACATTTTATGTTTTAATGAACTGTCAAGACTGTGTAGTACTTTTAAACAAAAGCACTCTTTTTCCTGTTACATTAGAAGCTGTTTAAAGTAACTAAAAAACATTTTTCTCCCTGTGGAGAATTGTGTTTATTTTAGTATTTTGGGGGCTGAAAAGGTATTTTAATGTGCCTTTTACTGTGTTTTTCTATGAAAAAAGTGACTTTAAAGACCTGTACTTTATACAAGCATTTGCTGCTAGTCTTCTCTGGGAAAGAGGCAGCATTTTTTGGCTTTACCATGGAACATACTGCTGGTTCCACAGTCAGTCCTTTTTTTTTTTTGTGGTTGGAAGAAGTTAAGCAAGCAGTCTTCTCCACCACAGCAGACCAGCACTTCAATGTTAGTTTTCAAGAAAAAGATGCCAATGTAACAGATGATGCAAATACACAAGTGAAAGTCTGAATCTCCATTTTTCACTTTGGTCACAGATAGTCCAACAAGTCTGAATGGCTCTTCAAGAGATCTTGTGACTGTCCCCTCCCACTCTGACCCCATTTTTCTTCCAGAAAGTCTGAATTTCCATTTTTCACTTTGGCACTAGATTGATTTTCAGGCCAGGGACAACTACTACAAGCTTCCTCACAGAGTGGATCTACTCACACAAGAACAGGGGTGTTTTATAGAAACTGACATCAATCAACTTCAGTTGACTGCCTGGATGATAGGGTATTAATTCCTTTTAGGCATCTGCATACTGAGGACATGCAGCAGGCACTAAAGAAAGAAAGAAATCCTGCTACTAGAAAGTCATATATTATCAAATGGAAAGGGTTTTCTAGTTGGTGCCAACAAAATAACCAGCACCTATTCAGGACTAGTTATTTTCTGGTTTTACAATATTTGCATGAGTTACTATCTCATGGCCTCTCTTAATCCTTTATCAGTGTTCCTTTATCAGCCATTTCAGCATATCTGTCCATAGATCCTCTATTTTCAGTGCAGTGTCATGTCAATTTTTTTTTTTTGAAAGGGCTTTTCCACAAGAGGCTTCCAAGTACGCCAGAGGCCCTCTTTGGCATAGTAACTCTGTCTTAGACAAGCTAACACTTGCTCCATTTGACTTGGCTAACCTGGCTGACTTAAGGTTCTTAACATGGAAAACAGTTTTACTGATTGCTCTGACACCTGCAAGAAAAATATCTAAGTTACAAGCTGAGTCAATCCTATCTCATTTTATAAAGGGACAGGGTTTCTCTGACAACTAATGCTTTTATGCCTAAAGTGATATCCAAGTTTACTTTAAGCCAGATTATCCATCTACTTGTTTTCTTTCCTGAGCATAAAATGAAGGAGAAAGGATACTCCATACTTTGGATGTTACACCTGGTACTATCTTGACAGAACTAAATCTCTCAGATATTTGGATAATTTGTTCCTTTCTTGTGAAGTTAAGAAGAATGGCCAACCTATGTCAGAGTATACTATTTCCAAATGATTGTCTAAAGCTTTTGTTATACTCACCATAACAAAACTATACCAGGCAGGGTCAAGGCCCTCTCTGCCAGGGCCTTGGCTTCATCTATGGCTTTTTGGAAAGAGTTGGATTGTAGAAGTATTCTCAAAGATGCTACTTGATCCTCTGTACATAATTTTACAAGACACTATAAACTTGATTCCTTCTCTAGGTCTGGGTCAGGCTTTGGTAGGACATACTCCAGTGGTTCCTGGACTCTTGTCCTTCCATCTCCCAAATGCAGTAAGCTAGGGTTGTTGTTGTTGTTGTGTCTTTCAGCTTTTCCCGGTTAGGGGTCACCACAGCGGAACTCCGGTCCTCTAATGATTGGCAGTTGATTTTTACGTACTGAGTTGCCAGCCCTAATGCACAACCTTCAACGAAGGCACACCCATTCACACATGTCTCCACGCAGAAGACGCTCTAGCTGAGAGTCAAACCGGTCAGTGTCTTACTGTGAGGCGAAAAGCTAGGGTAATCTACCCAAATAGCTAAGGGTACTGCAGCAGTGGTCAATATGATGAACAAAGCACAGTTGTGTAAGTAAACTTACCATAACAGTAGATATTCAAATGATCACTGCTACAATAGCCACTTTCTCCATCCCCCTTGTTTTTGGTGTGTATTTTATGCCAGGGTGTGGACATTTTTATTTATTTATGTATTTATTTTTGTTGCTAACATTGTCCTTTTAGGGATCTGCCTCCATCTGTCTGTTGGCAGGAAAGCTCTGAAGGGCCTGGCACCCAAATTTGTTTATTAGGTAGCTCAGATTGAGCTATCTGACACTTTGGGCATGTGGACACTGCCCTGATACTTTGGAATCTTGCCAGCATTTATAGTCTTGTTAGGATATAACCCATGTGGCTAAGGCTACTGCAGTAGTGGTCATTTGAACATCTACAGTTATGGTAAGTTTACTTGCACAACTGCACATTTTTTTATGATTTCATATGAATGCGTTGTTTTTATATTTTTCTTCTTTTCCATCTAGTGACCATTTCAGATATCTCTTATGTTCTCATTAACTTTTTGCTGCTCTTCTGTTGCTTCGGGTTTTTTGCTTGCCTTTAGAAGCTTGATGTTTTTTACAGTGAATTAGTAACCTTGAAGATTCCTAGCTGAGGCACTAGTTCCTTTTTACATAAAATTAAAATGTGTGATTGAAATGAAACTCCTTTCATTTCTACAGGTTTTTATTTCAAAGCCAAAACTTCATTGTATCACGTCAAAGTAAACTGGTTATATATGACAAGATTATTTCAGTGAATGGATGCTGTGATTTAAGATGTCAGATTTAATTACTGGCCCGTGTTTCATTGTCTAAACTGACACATATGACCAGCAACTAGAAAGATCAACACTGTTTGCTGAGAAATACATTCAATCACTTTACTCATAAGCCTTTGAGAAAATCTTGGTTTAATGAAAAACATTTTAGTTACAACATCTCAAATTGCAGACAAAGATGACTTGCGCAGAGAGTACTGAGATGAGTTGATAGCTTTAGCCTATTTGCCTAGGCAACACACAATACAAATAAGTGGATCATATTACACCTGAAATACATGCTTGCAGGAATGAGGTTATTCATGCTGGAAGAACAGCTGAATCATATGGAAGGTATGAGTGTAATCATGAAAGCAGATGACCTCTCAGACGAAGTTCCTTATTCACATTACCAGAGAGAAGCATGCAGCTCCATGAGTGTGTTGATCTCAAACTTGACTGGATCTATTAAAAGCAAGCACTGAAAGTTGCACACCAAGAAATATATCTTAACATTTTGCAGTAGAAAAATAATTGCCTTCTAGATTTGTGCAAGTTAAACTGTAAGAAGCCAGTGCAAAATTCTGCAAGTGTAACATTTCACTAAAAGATAAACATTTATTTATCATATTGGATACAGTCTCTTCAGGAGTTTAAAGTAATAAAAGGCTTTTGACCTCTGAACATATTCTAGCATCATGACTGATCACACCAGCCTTTAAAACAAACTTCATTGAATTGTACTGTTATCTCCTGATAACACTCCAAACCATCGTTTGCCAATTTTGTATTGTTATAACTTGTTTTTATACTTAATGCATTGTTATTGTATAAATGTCTCTCTTGCTGTTTTTCTCTTGTACTGTAATTGAAATTTGCTTTATTACATTGTATTGTTTTTGTATATATTATCATATATACTATTATATTAGTATTATATATTATTATTATTATTGTATATTGTATTGTAATTTTCTTGGACTGTGGAGCTTTTCTCCCTGGACCTCCGCTGAAAAGGGTCATTAGCTCAATCAGACTATCCCGGTCAACAAATGTCAAATAAATAAATAAATAAATTATACCACATTTCACAAAAAAGACAAGCATGGCTAAAAGAAGAAATAATCCTAATATGGAAAGGTAAATATAAATGACAACAAGAAAGAGACAAGTTCTGTTTAATAAGCTTCTTTGTTTGGTGCTGGCAACATGGTACTCTAGGCCATAAAAGTATGATCCAAAAGGCATCCACAAAAAGGAATGTGGGAGGGTGGCCTAATGGTTAAGGTGCTTGCCTTACGAACACAAGGTGCAGGGTTTGAGTCTCACAAGGGATAATTGTCTAGGCTTGCAATGGCTTGCAAGGGCAGTTAGCCTAGTACTAGCCTATGAGCCTATAAATGCAGCAATGACAAAGATGGAGTTAGTTTGTTTTTTTTAGAATAATCACATACCTAGTAAATTTCATATAACCACCATCTCATTCTATATTATTCAAGTGACTACTAAATAAAAATAACGCAAGTGCTTTCATAAAAAGAGAAGTGTTGGTGAAACAAAGAATGCTGTTATGGATAAATATGGGTTAAGATTTCTGTGATTTTTTTATTTTATTTTATTATTTATTCATTTATTTGTTTATTGCATTTTGAGATCAAGCTGTCTCATTGCAATATTCATATTCCTTTCAGTTATGGATTCATCAGAAATCAAGGCAGTTAAAATATTGCATTATTTAATGTATTTACTTATTTTATTCTGTCCATATATTCTGTTTTTATTTGTGTATGAAACAAGCACATACATGAGCAAGGAATCTGGAGGTTCAGTTCACTTAGTGCAAATAATTAAATGTAGGCTTGAAAAATAGGCAAGTGATGCAGTAGGATTCAAACAATACCTGCAGTGTTGTAGCCCAATATCTCTTACCCTAAAGGTCCAGTTCTTTACTTACCAAAACAAACAAAAACAAATACATTTAGGGAAGAATAGTAGGCCAATGAGCTAGTAAGATTCAGGCCCTTGTCTGCAGCTTTGATGCCCAGCATCTCTTAATCACTACACTTGCTTGTTTAATAGGAAAACAAGAAGTCATGCAAATACTTCACAGAAAGACTCAAAGTAATTATTAGAGCATATGGCGTATCCCAATGCAACAGTATCCACAACACTTACAGATGTAACGATACAGCATGTCATTTCTGAAAAGGAGCTAATAGCAAAGTATTATGCACATGAGTATTTTCATCAGTGCTTATACAGAGACTAACTTTGCAACATATTTTGCTAATTATGATTGAGGCTTTAAGTAGCCCAGTAGATTACATCAATGTTAATCAAGCTGTATAAGTATAAAATTCAAATGAAATGAGTCATAAAAAACTATACATAGTCAAAATTTGAACTGACATGCAGCACCAATGAAAGTAAAGACGTTAAGGGTCATGTGGATTTACCTAGAAGAATTCTAACAACTTTCCGTTTTTGTCTCTTCACATCATCAAACACAATGTTAAGTTGTCAATCTCGCCTTCATTCTTGCTGGATGGGTTCGGAGCCGATCCTCGGCTCCGACTCGGCACTTGCTTAGCTTGAGAACTCCTTTTACCAGCTCGAGGCAACCCTATATCCCATGATGCAAGGCGGGACTACCTCAGATCTCGTTTGCCGCTTTGCGAAAGAGGTCTCCTTTTTGCCAGCTGAGGTAAGTTGGAAATTTCAAAAGCTTAGTCAGGGTTTTATCTCTCCCTTGTTCCCTTTTATAGAGTGTAGTGTTTCTACAGCCCACCCTATTTCCCCATTTAGTTAAAATCTTCTAGTTTTTATAAAAAGTTTAAAGATTTTTCAGTTAGGCCTAGGCCCCCTTCTTAATCCCTACCTGGGTGTCTGTGTTTGTTGGGATTAATTGTGTGATTGTTTGGGGTGTGTGTGAGTTATTTCTTCTTGGACTATGTCTAAGGAAGGCAAGGTCTCAGGCTTCAAGAAGTGTGACTCGTGCTGTCAGAAAATGCCTCTGACAGACGGTCACACTTCTTGTGTTTACTGCCTGGGGCCTTTGCACCTGCAGGACTCCTGTGCTTTGTGTCATTCTTTTAGCCAGGGAGTCCTGCAGGAAAGGAGGAATAAATTGATCCTCCGTGGCTTACTAAAGCCAGAAGGTTCACCCACTAAAACTGGGTCTAGCAAACCTTCTAAGCCACCGAAGGTTCAGGCTACAGCTTTTAAGCCTTCTCCAGTGGCACCGACTCCATCGGAGTCGAGATCGGCTCCGGCCGGAGCCGATCTTTCTTCTTCTAAAGTAGTAGTGTCGGTTCCGATCGGTTCCGACACCCAATCTACTGTTGCCTTGTCGGCTCCGGCTGGAGCCGACATATTATCCAGTATCGGAGCCGAGAAGCCTTCGGCTCCATCTGGAACTCAGGGGACATCGGCTCCGATGACTCCGTCCAGGAAGAGATCTCGGTCCCCTTCGTTGGAGAGTATCCACTCGGCTCCGGGGTCTCCTCTTTTGTCGAAGCGGAGTCATTGGAGCCGATCTTCGAGATCTTCCAGGCTGTCTGACCACGATTTAGAGAGGGTGGTAAGCAGGCTGTTGAAGTCGCAGGCACTAGCCCAAATGCTCCATAGCCCGTCTCAGCAGACTTTGGCTATTGATTTACCCCTTGAACTTTCTCCTCCGACTCCCCTCCAGAGTTCGGAGCCGGAGCTTCTCGGGACAGCGACCGTGTCGGCGCCGGAACCGATACATCCCTCTTCGGCTCCGCTCGCTCGGCTCCGATCTCTTCCATGAGACCTTCCTTGGAGGGATCCGGTCGTCGAGTTTCCCTTGTCGGCTCCGATGGGGCTAGTGGCATCGGACCCTTGTCCGACCCCGCTCTCCCTCTCGGGGCTTCGGCTTTGGTAAGCTCGGCACCGACATCGGCCTCGGAGCCTTCCCTCTCAGTGTATCCGGGAGTTCCTATTTCCTCCGAACGGGTATATTCCGGCCTCCCGGGGAGGGGAGCCTTTGAGGTGATGAGGAGTGTCCTGGCACCTGAGCCAGGTCAACGGTCCATCCCATTAGCTCCTCCCTCTTCGGTGCCTGTAGACGCCTCTTGCCAGCCTCTTGCTCCCAGACCCAGGGATCCATCGCCCCAGGTGTCCCCATTGGGAATATCTTCCTCTTCCAAGGTTTCTCCTGATCCTGCAGGGGAACCTCCTCGGAAGAGGACGTGTAAGAGGAAACACACAGACTCCCCTGAGTCTACAACATCTGATACAGACTTAGATGAGTCGGAGGGTTCCCCACGGTCCCCCTCTGAGGATGTCTCCTTTTCAGACATCCTTGAGCTCCTCAAACAGAGGGGGAATTGGCCCTCCATTGACCCCTCCGAGGATGAGTCGGTATACCTGGAGGCTTTTGGATCCCGACCCTCCACCTCCTGGGTGTCTCCGCCTTTCGACCCACTTATGCAGGTAGTGGCTTGAAGGCGGGCAGCTCCAGATTCTGTGGAACCGGTTCCCAGGAGACCATCCAAATTTATCACGGCCCCTGCAGATAAGCAGTTTCTTTCCAAGGGCGTCTCTGTGGATGCTATGGTGGCGGCGGCCACCAAGAAGGAACTTGCGGATCCTTCAGTACCTGTCCATCCTCCTAACAAAGATTCTAGGACCATGGACAGGTATGGAAAGCGGATGTTTTCTTCAGCGACCTTTGCTATGCGTTCGCTGAACTACCTTTGTCACTTCACCAGGCTTCAAAGAGATATTCTCAAGGAACTAGGTGAAGTGGTCCAGGATCCTTCTGCTGCTGGGGCTCAAGAAAAGATTGCCTCACAGCTAGCAATCCTGAATTCCTTAACTAACTCCTCCATGCGGCTCATATCCTATGCAGCCAATGGGGCGAGCAGGGCCGCAGGCACAGGAGTGGCTCTTAGACGTCAAGCCTGGATGCGGCTTTGTAATTTTGCGGACCCCTTTAAGGCGTCCTTCACCAATACACCCTTTGACGGTTCGGCTTTGTTCGGACTTTGGACCTCAGGTGAAGGAAACCTTGACCAGGTGTGAGCAGGACGGCAAAACTCTTTCTGCCGTTGGAGTTCATTTTTCCACCCCTTCTAGACCCTACCCCAAGGGTCAGAAGGGAGGAAAGATGTGGTTCCGCAAAGCCCAAGGAGCAGCGCCGGACACACGTGGGCAGTTTACCCCCAGAGGCAGAGGGGGTAACAATAATAAACGCCGCCCTAGGGGCAGAGGGGGTCCTCAGAACCAGGGCAACAGGGAGTCTCTTCCTGAGAAGCCCTTTCAGCATCCCTGAGGTGTTGCCCGACTGTCCACCCTTGGAGGCAGTCGGGGGAAGGATTTCGCTGTACCCAGTAGCCTGGCGTTCCCTTTCACAAGATATGTGGGTACAGTCGATAATATCCGAGGGTTACAAAATCCCCTTTGAAAGGTATCCCGTACCTCACCAATCCCTTCCAGACATCTCACCCGGTCAAAGGGATTTGGCAGAACAGGAGGTTACAAAGCTCCTACACAAAAGAGCCATCCAGACTGTTCCAGCAGACCAAGTAGGATCCGGCGTCTACTCCAGATTCTTTTTGGTCCCCAAAAGGACGGGAGATTGGAGACCTATACTAGACCTAAGCAATCTAAACAGATTTGTCAAGAAGGCAAGATTCCGGATGGTCACGCTTCAGTCCATTTTGCCCTTTCTGGGCAAGGACAACTGGATGTGCTCGATAGACCTTCAGGACGTGTACTATCACATAAAGATCCACAGGCGCTCCAGGAGGTTTCTCCGCTTTCGGCTAGGGACCAGTCATTATCAATTCAGAGCCCTGCCCTTTGGCCTCACTTCAGCCTCCAGAGTGTTTACCAAATGCATGGCAGTGGTCGCAGCTCACCTGAGACGTCAAGGATTCCAGTTGTTTCCGTATTTGGACGACTGGCTCCTCTCCGCCACCACCAGGCATCAGCTTCTTCAGACCAGAGACTACACTCTGCAGCTTTGCAAAAGTTTGGGAATTTCAGTGAATTTCGAAAAATCTTCTCTGCGGCCTTGCCAATCTATCACCTTTATAGGCGCAGAATTAAACACCGTCAAGTTGTCAGCCAGACTAACACATCAGAGAATTCTGGACATCCAAAAATTCGTTCGGATATTATTGCAGAGCAGCAAAGCCAAAGCCAGATTGATTCTGAAAGTTCTAGGTATTATGGCTGCGGCCATTGTTCTTCTACCACTGGCTCACTTCCACATGCGTCTGCTGCAGTGGATGTTATTCACTCAGTGGTCGTTCCACAGTCTTCCGATGAAACATGAAATTTTAGTCACACAATCGTGCAGAGCTCATCTGAACTGGTGGATATCTTCCCCTCTCCTTCACCAGGGCTGACCATTTGTTCCCCCTCCTCCGGTTGCCACAGTCACTACGGATGCCTCTCTGATCGGGTGGGGGGGCATTATCAGGGCAGTATGGTCCACGGGACGTGGCAACCCATAGAATACCATCTGCACATAAATGTCCTGGAGATGAGAGCGGTGCTTTTAACGTTGCAAGCCCTCAACGACTTTCTTCCTGTGGGGACTATTGCAGTACAAACGGACAACATGTCCGTGGTCTGGTACATCAACAAGCAGGGCGGGACCAGGTCCTATCCGTTGTGTCGAGAAGCTCTCAGACTTTGGCAATGGGCAATCTCCTCTCATCGGTTTCTGATAGCAACGCACATCCCCGGCAGGTCCAACCTCTTGGCGGACAGGCTGAGCAGAGCCATTCTCATGCCTCATGAGTGGTCTCTCAATCAATCTATTGTGGACCAGATTTTTCTGAAGTGGGGCACACCTTGTTGCGATCTTTTTGCTACTCCCCAAAACAACAAGTGCCCCGACTTTTCACCCTCTTTCCCTTCCAGGCCAACCCCTGAGAGACTCTCTAACCCAGGATTGGCCCCGGGACTTCTTTACGCTTTTCCTCCCTTTCCCTTGATTCCACAAGTCATTCAGAAAGCCACCGTTTTGAGGGCCAAATTGATTCTCATTGCCCCTTACTGGCCTCGACAAATTTGGTTCCCGACTCTGCATCGTCACCTCCTGGTGCGGCCTTGGCATCTGGACCCAGTTCCGGATCTTTTGATCCACCAGTCGGGTCAACAGCACCGGGCCATTCATTCTCTCAACCTCACTGCTTGGTTGCTCCACTTCCTTCCCTAGCCAGGCTTCCTATGATCTCTGATCCTGTCAGAGATATTTTAGTAGCTTCTTTGAAGTCTTCCACCAGAACCGTGTATGCTAGCAAGTGGCGACGTTTTTCCATTTGGGCAAACTCCAGGCACATTGATCCCTTTACTGCTCCTGTGCATTCTGTTTTAGATTTCCTGGCTGAAGTTTTTCAGTCAGGATCCTCTTCATCAACAGTCAAAGTTCAACTGGCGGCTATTTCCAAATATCATGTTGGATTACAAGATCATAACATTATGTCACATAGGCTATGCAAAGCCTTTCTGAGAGGAGTTTTTCTTCTGAAGCCGCCAATAAAACATCCTCCTCCACAATGGGATCTGAATTTAATGTTAGCATCCTTGATTTTACCACCCTTCGAACCGTCTGCATCATGTTCTTTGAAGTTATTGACCTGGAAAACTATATTCTTACTGGCTGTCACTTCAGCAAGAAGGGTTTCCGAAATTCAAGCTCTCTGCATCCGTTCCCCTTACTTGGTTTTTCACAAGGACAGGGTATCCTTAAGAACGAACCCGTTCTTTCTCCCCAAAGTTGTTTCTCAAACTAATATTAATCAATCCATCGATCTACCAGTCTGTTTCCCAAATTATTCTGACAGAGCTGAACAAAAGCTTCATTTTTTGGATGTCCATCATCAGCTCAGGTACTATTTGCATAGAACGAAACAATTCAGGAAATCGGACCAATTATTTGTCTCCTATACAGAAAACAGGAAAGGTCTCCCAGTTTCTAAAGTGACCTTATCCAGATGGTTGTCTTCCACCATTTCTTATGTGTATTCACTCAGAGGCAAGCAACTACCTTCTAAACCGAAAGCACACTCAACCAGGAGTCTATCCACTTCTGCAGCCTTTCAGGCTAGACTACCCATTGATACCATTTGTGCAGCAGCTACTTGGGCCACTCCTCATACCTTTGTCTCTCATTACAAGTTAGATTTGGCCTCCAGAGACAGGGCCAGTTTTGGTTCCACAGTTCTCAAGAGTCTGTTCCATTGAGCCACCCGGGATACAGGTGCTAGGGACGCGGTCCCATCCAGCAAGAATGAAGGCGAGATTGACAACTTAACATTTAGAAGTTATGTACTTACCATAACGTTCCGTGTTAGTTGTCTTCTCTCGCCTTCTTTCTTGCGTCCCTCCCTCCTTCCCTCTGGCCTGGACAGATCTTGAAGAGTTTCCTCTTCTCAGGTTGTTCCCTCATGAGTCTTCAATAGAAGAGTCCTTTGTTAGGAATTTTTGTGTTCCTAGTTCTACTAGGTTAGTCCTTAGCAGGGTATGTTAGCTACCAAACGAGATCTGAGGTAGTCCCGCCTTGCATCATGGGATATAGGGTTGCCTCGAGCTGGTAAAAGGAGTTCTCAAGCTAAGCAAGTGCCGAGTCGGAGCCGAGGATCGTCTCCGAACCCATCCAGCAAGAAAGAAGGCGAGAGAAGACAACTAACATGGAACGTTATGGTAGGTACATAACTTCTAATTTTAGGTTCTACTCTTTTACCACATTATATTTTTGTCTTTGCATATTTTGACTGTTGTAAGATTTTCTATCAACCTTCAGATTATTTTAATCCAAACACACACTTTTGAACAATCCCTCAGCCATCTGTTCAGTTCTGTATCTCTGACCTAAAAGTCCTCATATCTACTCACTGTCTGCAGGCATGCTAATATACCACATTATGTTGTTAATCTTTGCAATTTAACCTTTTTTTTCAGATTCTCTTTCAAACCTGGTGCTGTTTTATCCCACATATATTTAAACTGTCCATTAACTACCTTTTCACCTCTGTTTCTCTTGCTTAGTAGTCCACAAACTCACTTGAATTACAACTCTCATTTAGGCCTGTTTGCACAAGTTTCAGGCTAATTGACTTGCTATAAAATTTTCCTAACTTACATTTGACAGTTACTTATCCCCCCACTATATTCATCATATTATTACTGCTGCAGTAGCCTTAACTAATGGATTATAATGGGTTATTTCCCGCCAATAATATAATAGCCAATCTTCCAAAGCTTCACCTTCCATGCACCCAAACCATCAGTCAGCTTAAGCTGAACTGACTAAAAGACAGGTTTTGGTGCCAAGCCCTGCAGAGCTTTCCTGTTGCTGAAGAATATGTGCCTCTGAGGCATTTGAGGATCGATAGTCAGCTTGTGCCTTTCTATGCTGGGCATATAAGTTCCCTTTGAAGAAAACATTTCTATTTTTTAAAAAAACTGCGGTGGTGGTGGTGGTGGTGCGGTAGCATTGTCGCCTCACAGTTAGACGTTGCCCGTTTGATTCTCAGTTAGAGCATCTTCTATGTGTCAACATGCTTGAATGGGCATTCCTTCGTTGAAGGTTGTGCATTAGGCCTGGCAAGCCAGCACATAAAAATCTACTGCCAATCATTAGCGGACCGGAGTTCCGCTGTGGTGACCCCTAACCGGGAAAAGCCGAAAGACGCTGACGCTGTTTATTAATACTTTCCTGTTCAGAAAAGTTATTTTTAAGCTAGGAGTTTGTGTTTTAATGGACTGTCATGAGATTGTATTGTACTTTTAAATGAGAGTGCACTTTTTCCTTTTCAGTTTAAGAGTTGTTTAAAGTAATTTAAGACCACTTTTTCCTTGGATAGACTGTATTTCTTTACTTTTTGGTGCTGGCAAAGAGTTTTAAAATGCTTTTACTTTATTTTTGTGTGAAACAAATGACTTTTTAAAGACTTTAATTTTTTTACCAGCTTCTTCTGGGAAAGAAGTATCATTTTTGGCTTGACCATGGAACAGACTACCTGTCCCACAATCGGTCATTCTTCCAGCCATAAAAAGGAAAAGTAAAGCAAACAGCTTTTGCCACCAAAGCTGGGTAGAAATTTACCTTAGCCATAGGAGGATGACTCTGTTGTAGCCATTAGTTGTAATTCAGACTTCTTATCTTTTACCCCAGATCCCTTTTGTTGTAGCATCTATGGACATGGGTATAGCCACATCCTCTGTGGCTGTTGGGGTTCCCTTAGTGGGCAAGGAAGAGCCACTCTTTTTGGTCTTGGGAGAGGGAGCAGGGTAGATTTCCCTGTTTTGTCAGAGTGTTGTGTCCTTCCCTGGGGAAGCTGCTGCTGCTGCTGCCATTGATACTGTTGGTCCCATTTTTTTCCTGTTAAAAAAACAGAAATCTAAACATATATCTACTCCTCCTTAAATTTCCTTAGACAGGAGTAGGTTACTCGATCTGAGTTGGGGTTTAGTTCAGGCTATTGATCCTTCATATAAGGCAGTTTCTGGTAAAAGAAAGATGGGTACCTCTTTTCCTGAAGAGATTCGGGATTCAGAATCTGGACAGGAAGATGAAGGGACCGATAACAGGATTTTCTGCTTAGATTTCTGATTCAGATTTAGAGGAGAGCTCGTTTTCTGATTCTTCCTTTGAGGGTTTCTTTTTCTTTGAGACTATTTCTAGAATGCACCAGTGATTTCAACGGGAGAACACTGAGGTTTCAAAGTCCCTCAGAGCATGGGTGGAACCAGATAATTGAATTTTGTAGTCATGTGCTCATACCGCTGCCCCTCAAACTCACTTGGCAGAGAAAAATGTTACCCCCCCAGTACTAAAGAAATGTTTGCATTGCTTTCCATCCAAAACCATTCAATATATATTTTATCAATTTATGTAACTCTTATTGGTGTCCTTAATTTAGACAGTTGTGGACATAATATGACCTAAAAAAACATTGGTTTCTCTAAGTAATGTCTAGAAAATTGTACTTAGTAGAATATGCTTAGCTAGGGTCTATATTAAAAGCACAAACTTTTACTTACCCGAATACCTAAACGCCAACACGTCTTCATCGAACCACAAAAACAATGATCGTCCTGAAGTGCAAAATCTGAAATGTGGAATTGTCATGATTGTCCCTTCTGTGGTATAGCTCCGTAAGGTAAATGTGCGATAGTTACGGACCTTAGTGTTAGGGTGCAGGTTAAGGTAAGTGCATAGATGGTAATGTATGTGAGATTTAGTGTAGGGTTAGAAGTAGGGTTTTGTTAAGTGTATGTGTGTGGATTATTTAGTTTGTTTGGGTATAGCTTCTTAAGGTAAGTGTGCGATAGTTACAGACCTTAGGGTTAGGGTGTGGGTTAAGGTAAGTGCATACATGGTAGTATATGCAAGATTTAGTGTAGGGTTAGAAGTAGGGTTTAGTTTAGGGTTAGAAGTAGGGTTTTAGTTAGTGTATGTATGTGGTTTATTTAGTTTGTTTGTGTAGGTAGTATGCAGTGGGCGGTGGGGTGCGACAACTATGACGGTTCAAGTTTTTGATTTTTGTGGTTTAGGGCATTTGGCGTATTTGCGGTTCGCGGAATATGTGTCAGCGATTAGGTATTCGGGTAAGTAAACATTTGTGCTTTTAATATAAACCCCTTAGCTACTATCTTGCCTTAGGAAATACTATGAGCTGTTACAGAAAGAATTTCCAGAACCTTTACCCATTCCTTCAGTTCTATCAGCTTTTGAGGTTGTGTGGGTCACTGCTTTCAGTTTTCTTGATGGTCAGTCAACTGCCCTAAAAAGGCAGATAGGATGTATAAAGTTCCTCATTCTTTTAAGTTTCTATACACTCTTCTAAAATCTGACCCTGCAGCTATAGCTTTGTTAATCTTACTGCTGCTAAACATGTAATTAATTCCAAGCCTTCTGTTTCTGATAAGGATGTGAAGGTCATTGGTAGTTATGGGGAAAAAAAGTGTATGCTTCTGCAACACTGATTTTCAGAATTTTGAATTATCTGGCGCAAATGTTAACATTTATTCTAACATAATGTTTTGGCTGCAGTTTCTACTTGTGAAAAAAAATTTGCTTTAAATAATTTCTTCAGTTGTAGAAGTCATGATTCATTGTGTATAGTGTGTATATGATTTCAGTTGATACTACATCTATGGCTATGATCACTGGTACTGTTTTGAGGAGGTTTGCATAGCTGTATTCTCAGACTCTCCCAGATGATGGAAAAAATGAGATTTTAAATTCCCTTTTGGATAGAGATTTAGTTTTTGTCCCTTCTGCTGCAGAGATGATCAAAAAGTGTGATGAAAGGGGTAAGCTGATCCAGGGAATCTGTTAAGAGTTTTCAGCCCTCTTTTCCAATTTTTGAAGAGATTCTCTAACTCCTCACCCAGTTGTGACAAAAAACAAAATAAACAGTCTGAACAAAATGCTGATAAATAGATGTTTTAGAAGAAATTGGGCAATGAAGAATTCAGGAACACCCCAAAACTGTGGCCAGTTCAGCAAGTCAGAATGACTGTTTAAGTGACCTTGTTCCCTCCTCCCACCCTGACAGTCCCTTTTCCCTTCTAGAAAGTCTGAATCTCCACTTTATTCTTTGGCAACAGATAGTTTCAGACAAACGGCTTCTGAATATCCTTCATCAAGGTTACAGATGGCAGTTGGAGGAAATACCTCCTTTTCAGGATGATTCCAATTCTGCCAGACCAGATTATTTTATTTCCCCCATCCTTCAAGCATGCTTTCCCATGGAATGACAGAACTAGTTGGACAGATTTTTATTCACTGATATTTTTAGTCAGAAAGAAAAAAGATGCTTGGAAACTAGTTTGCGATCTTTCTGTCCCATACCTGTTTGTGATAGTGCCCAAGTTCAAAATGCTGTCACTTCACAACCTGTTACCTCTTCTTCCTCCTTCAAGTTTTCTGGTAGCACTAGATTTAAAACTTGCTCATCATCACATCCTTATTTGTTCATATTTCTGGCATTTTTTAAGGTTTTGTGTGTCTGGATCAAGTTATCAATTTTCTGACTTACCCTTTAGAATATCCACTGCACACAGAGTATTCACAAAATGTCTAGTTCCAGTTATAGCACATTGCAGGATCCAGTCTCTCCACTTTCTTCCATATTTAGACAACTTGATTACCTTTGCAGAGTTTTTTCAAAAGTCATGAATCCTCTTACTTGGGTGGGAGATCTCTTACACAAGCTGAGATTCCAAGAGAACATTCAAAAGTCTTTTTTGAATCCTTCACACAGGATTGTATTCCTGGGGTGTCAGCTAGACAGTTCAGTTAAAGGGCTTTCCTTCCATAGGAAAAAAATATCTATAGATGTATTTTTAAGGTCTTCCACTCAGACTTCAGTCACTGCGAGGGAATTCCTCAGAATTTTGTGACTGCTGACTTCTGTGATTTTTGTGACACTCCTAACAAGACTCAACATGAGAAAGGTACAGTGATATCTGAAATCTCTTTAGTCCCAGCCCCAACAACCTTTATCTTTTCATGTCCCTGTGCTGGGGTTTGTCTTAACAGAAATCACTTGATGGAGACAGCAAATTTCCCTAAATCCAGATCTCCCCTTCTCCCTCCTTGCAGCAAAGCAGTCAGTCACCAAGGACACCTTGGACTTTGCTTAGGGAGCAGCTTCAAGAGGGATAAAAGTGCAAGGTATGTAGAACAGCAAGAACAGATGGAAGCACTTAAACATAAAAGAGATGCATGCCCTGATCAAGGTACTCAACTCTCTGAATCATATTTGATCCCTGGGACCTCTACAGGTTGTTACAGGCAATACCACTGCTATGTGGTACACCGCATCAGACAAGCTGAGCAGGGTAGGGCAGACACTAACAAATGAAAACTAGATCAGAGAGTCTTCCAAGATTTCATCCATTTGTAGGGAGTTCCTTGAGTAAACCTATTTGCTTCCTCTCTGAACAGTCAGCTGACAAGATTCTGCTCCAGGAATACATGGAAGAAGGACTGGAAGACAGATGCCTTTTCCCTTCCTTGGACAGGAGTGTTCCTGTTTGCTTTTCCACTCCTTCCACTGATATCCAGGGTACTTCTGGAGATTCAGAAGGAATCTCCTAAGATTACTGTGGTGAGTCCCTTCTGGCCCAGGTGTCAGTGGTTCTCCATTCATTTGGAAATGGCCTGGGCCAATTACAGCAAGCTTTCTCATGGAACTGATCTACTCACAAAAAATCCATGGTGTTTGATGCAGCCCGACCCAATCAATTTTGACTGACTGCCCATATCACAGGACATTAATTCATGTAGGCACCTGTTTACTGATGCATTAGGTACTAATGGAAGCAAGAAAGCCTGCTACTAGAAAATCATATATTAGCAAATAGATAAGATTTTCTAGTTGGTGCCACCACCTCCACATGGAACTGGCAACTATGCTGAGTTCTACACCAATGCTATATACAAACTCCTGTATAACTGCATTGACACAGCCATACCTGAAAGGACCACAATAAGCTCCTCAAGAAAGAGCAAACCTGCCTGGTGGACAACTGCCATTAACAGGCTTTACAATAAGAGGAAGAAATTGCTGTCTAAGAGTAAGATGGAGCAAGCCCTATAGTGGAAACACTCCCTCCTCAGCTTAAACAAGCAAATAAGACTTCCTGTGAAGTCCTCCAAAGCAAACCATGAATCCAGATTAGCTTCCTCAACTAAGGACAACCATGAAGCATTCTTTAGTTACATCCGTAACCTAAAAGGAAAGGCCCAGATTTGTGCCAAACTGGTAGTTAATGATATCACATATCCTGAGCCTGTGGACATAGCTAACCTGTTGGCTAACAGGTTTTGTCAAAACTTCACTCCCCTGTCCCCACCACAAGTACCCCATGACATCTGTACCACCTGTTTCCTACCTTGTATCTCTAAAGAGCAGGTCATAAACGTCCTCTCTAAGGCCAGAAACACAACATCTGTGGGACCTGATAACATCCCAGACTGTGTCCTACATGAGCTCCTGTCACAAAAGGAGATACTGCCAGCCTAGCTGTCTAGAATTTTGTAAGTGGTTGTATGTCATTTGTGAATGTCAACATGCTCAAGTAAGATGCTTGTGTTACAGATGTGTTAGAACTGTATGTCATATTGTACATACTTGTGCTGAAGAGATATTTTGTAAAGTACTGAGCAGAAATAATGTATATGCACTATTGTAACTGTTTAGATGTATACATTTTAACAGGGGAGACTGAAACGCAGGAGATTAACTTGCAAAACTTCAGAAGACTAGTTGAAATTAAGTTACTTTATGGCTGGGCCATAAACAAAAGAGACGCTATCTTTCAGTTTCAGTGCAGTAACAGACACAATGTGTAGAACTAGACTTTTTTGTATTATCTTTTATATTATCTTGGAAGTGTTTATTGTTTGACGACTTCCAGGATCTGCCTTTGATCTAAAAGAAGTACTTGTTTATGTATTTTCACAGGTAAATGCTAAATGGTAACAGCTGCAGTGGGGGTTTTCACCTGGGATAGTCAGATGACAAGAAGTGATGTCATAATGCAAGCTACCCCAGCAGTGATATTTGAAATATTAATTTAAGAACTTTCCAAGAGAGAGACTGGGCATTTTGTATTTTGTCTTTAAAGTGATAAGAACATCCACTCACCACACCTGCCCACTTGTTGCTCTGTAAGCAAGTTAACTAGGGTACAGTAATTTCTCTTAGATACAGACAGGAATATATTGAAGTATAGTTTAGATGTTTTCTTTATTTATTTGAGACTGTCCTGCAGTGTTGTTTGAAATATTTCCTGTGATTTTGAACTCTGATGTAGCTGTCATTATTTACCAAGTATTTTCTTGTTCTTTTATTATTTATTATTAAATATATTTAAACATTTCATTGTGGCTGATATTTGTGAGCTATATTTGAGTTCTGATAATACTTGCATATTTATTTGGTGACACTGTGGGCCACTCCTAATTGCCTTACTCTTGGTCAAACTACCATTATGATTAATAGTAACATTACGTAGTAAATTGGACACCGTTTATTAAAGACCTTAAAGTAGCTGATAAAGAGATGGCTGGTGGCAGTAATAACTGCCTTAGTAAACCTGTGCCAGCCTTTCCCAGGTGCGTGTGTGTGTGTTTGTATATTAATCAAATCTCAAAGAGTGTGTGTGTCAGCTACTTTGGCTGGGACACAAAGCACTGATTGGACAGAGAGGGTGCTGGAGATCTTGGCTTGGCCATTCAACTGAGATCTCATATCTATAGCTGTGCCAGTGGGGGGGGGGGGGTTATTGGGGATCTGGAGAAAGAGGGAGAAACCAGCCCCAGGCTGACTGTGGTCTCTGTGTGCTCTTAAGGGAAATTGCACTTTACTGTGTGTGTACTTGTCATCTGTCAAATGTATGCCCCCCCCCACTGGTGCTAGTGGTGAGGATTGAAGCTCCTTGATTATTGGGCCAGTGGTGGGGCATCACAGCTCCAACAAGAATTAGCAACACCATTGGATACTCTTTTCATTCATAGTCTATACAATGGCTTCATCCCAGATGAATAGAAAATGGCCACCATTATTCCCTTTCACAAAGGTGGTGCTTCCAATGACCCCAGGGACTATAGCCTGACTAGTCTTATCTGCAAGGCCATGGAGTGAATCATCATGGACCTTATCAACAAAGATATGGGTAATCTCCAAATACTTGACCCTACTCAATTTGGATTTGTCAAAGTGGGATCATGCCTGTTAAACCTGGTGGACTTCTTTGAGACAGTCACCAAGGCCCAAGATGAGGGGAAATCTGTGCATACAGTCTACCTAGAGGTAGCCAAAGCTTTGGAACTATCCCCCACTCAGGCATCATTGACAAACTCACCCAGCTAGGTATCAACCCTTATATTGTTAGATGGGTTGCTAACTGGCTCACTGATAGAACACATAGTCAAAATATGGGAATCCACCTCCAACAGCAAACCTGTAAACAGGGTGTTCTACAGGGTTCAGTCCTGGGAACTCTACTGCTTGGAATCTATTTCAGTGAAGTACAAGCAAAAACTAAAGGTCTGTGGCTGACAAAGTTTGGTGATGATTGCAAACTGGGAGTGGTCATAGACTCTCCAAGTGATGTCAGCATCCTACAAGAGGGACTTACATAAACAAGTGACTGGTGCCAAAATCATGGCCTTAAACTCAATGCAAAAATATGCATTATCATCCCCTTTAGTAAGAGCGATGTTCCTGCTAAGTACCACATCAATAGCAACACCCTAATTACACACTCAGTGGTGAGAGACCTAGGCACACAGGTTGACAGCAACCTTACCTTTGATCACCATGTCTTCACAGTGGTAAGAAGGGCATGCTGTATTGCTTGTCTCATAAGTATGGGCATTGCTTTCAGAAAAAAAGACGTTATAACCTCCCTGTACTCTCCCCTCATCAGGCCAAAAATTAAGTACAATGCTGCTTTTGGTATGCACCTTTCCAAGCACCTGCAGCAATTGGAGAAACCTCAAATGTTCCTCGCAAGAAAAATTCAAGGTCTTCAGCATCTGTCCTATTTGGATCTTCTGAAATCACTGTTACTGTATTCTGTTTCATACAGACTACTCAGAGAAGATCTCTGCCTTGCGTATAAGACAGTCACTGACCCTGCTTTATTGGAAATACAGCATAACCGCAAGTCAAATGGTACACGGTTTACTTGCTCTAAAGACTTTAACTTGGTATGTGACATTAATAGAATCTGTCTAAGGGACAGATTTATCTCCAAAAGGTTACCATGCCTTTAGAACAGACTCCCACTTCATGTCAAACAGAGCACTCTATTGGCCTTCTTTAAATGCAATCTGGACAATTGATTGGTAAACATAAATTCACCTCAGCGCTTCCACTTGTGTCCCTCTTGGACAGAGGCAGTAGGTGCTGATCATGGAAATGAGGTTAGAACTTGGTTAGGCTTGTAAGGGCCCAAGGGCCATTAGTCTAGTAACTTCCTATGATCCTATGATCCTAAGAACATAGCCAATACCCATTCAGGGATAGCTTTTTTCCTAGTATTAAAATATTTGTGTGAGTTACTATACTATGGCCTATTTTACTTCTCCATCCCGGTTCATTTATCAGCCATTTCACCATGTATGCCCATGGCAAAATATATTTAAAGGGGGTTTACAGAAGAAGTATCCAAGAAAACCAATGGCCCCTCCATGGGAACTTAATTTCGTGTTAGAGAAGCTATCACTTGCTCCATTTGAATTGGCTAATCTGTATGGTTTGAGGTTTTTGAGATGGAATACTGTTTTACTGATTGCATGGACTTCTACAAGAACTATCTGAATTGCAAGCTGTTATGGTGAGTCAACCCTATCTCATTTTCCACAGAGACTGGGTTTCTTTGAAAAGTAATCCTTCTTTTATGCTTAAAGTGGTATCCATGTTTACTTTAGACCAAACTGTCCAGCTTCCTGGTTTCTTTCCCAAAACTAAAAATGAAGGAGAAAAAGTACTCCATACCTTGCATATCAGCTCACAACTCAGGGGGGTCTATGTTAATTCTTTGAATGCTTAAAATGTCGAAAGTTACACGGTTGAGACCAAATGTTCGACATTTCAAGTGTTCGAAGACTGACTTTTAATGGCACCGTACAGTGCAGAATGGGAGAATTACCCTTTTCTGCAATGAAAGTGCGGTCTTGGAGTTGGTATATTTAAGTAGGGGGGGTGTGGGGGGTGTAGGGGGCTTGCCCCCCTGCTGGCACTGTTAAGGTATGTTTTTCTTTTTTTTTCTTTTTTTTATTTTATATTCGAACATCCAAATGTTGATCATATGGTCTCGACCATGTGGTATTCGACATTTTGGATGTTCGAATATTCAACATAGACCCAATGCAGGTACTGCCTTGACAGAACTACATCTTTCAGATCTGTAGATCAATTGTTCAGTTCTTATGAAGGTCAGAAGAACAACCTGTGTCAAAACAGACTATTTCCAAATGGTTGCCTCATGCTATTACCTTTTGTTATACGCATCGCAAGAAAAAATACTGTAGGCAGGGTCAAGGCCCACTCTACCAAGGCCTTGGCTTAATCTGTGGCTGTTTGGAAAGGGTTAGATTCTGGAACTATTCTAGAAGCAGCAACTTGGTCCTCCACAGATAGATTTACCAGACATCACAAGCCTGAATATTCATCAGATTGATCACTGATGCAGTAGCCTTAGCTATATGGGTTATATCCTGGCAAGGATATAACATCTGGTCAGCTTCCAAAGCTTCAGGCACCTTCTACATATCCAAACTGTCAGGCAGGGTGAGCTGAGCTGACCAAAACACAAGTTTGAGCACAAAGCTCTTGAGAGCTTTACTGACATAGAAGAGTACACTTCTCTTGAATCTTTTGAGGATCGATGGTCAAATTATGCTGTTCTTTTTATGGGGAAATAAGTTCCCTTTGGGGAAAATTCCATTTTCATATTTCTGTTCCTCTTCAGGAAATTTCATTTAAAGCTAGGAGTGTTGTGTTTTAACAGACTGCCACAAGACTGTAACATACTTTAAATGGAGGGCTCATTTTTCCTGTAATTGTAAAAATGGTGTAAAGTAACTGAAAACATTTTTCTGTGGAGGAAGTATTTACTTTACTTTGGTGAGGCTGGAATCATGGTTTAAAATGCTTTTTTCCCTGTGTTTTTTGTCAAAATAGTAACTTTTGCAGACTGGTAGTATTTACCAGCATTTGTTGCATGTCTTCTCTAGGAGGTAGGGTCCATTGTTGAGGTGACCATGGAACAGACTGCTGGTCCCATAGTCAGTCCTTCTTCCAACTGCAAAATGAAAAAATTAAACATACAGTCTTTGCCACCACAGCAGGCTAACAGTTTGACTCAGCAGCAAGTGGGTGACTCTGCTGTGGCCAATTGTTGCACCTTGGACCACTCATCTTATACCATGGGTCACTCTGGTGTAGCACCTACAGCCCCTATGGACTGGGGATTAGCCACATCCACTGCAGTTCTTTCAGTTGGCAAAGGAGAGCAACTCTTGCCAGCCCTTCGAGAGGGAAGGGGGAAGGTTTACTTGTTGCATCAAAATGCTGTTCCCATCCCTGAGGAAGCTGTTGTTGCCATTAGTAACATGGTTGGTAACATTTTCCTGTCAAAAACAAAAATGGAAAACCAAGGATGTATCCACTCCTTCTTAAATATTTTTGAATAGGAGTTATTTACTGGGTCTGGCTGACAGTTTAATTCAGGTTTTTGATCCTTCTTGTAAAGTAATTTCTGGTAAAAGAAACAGGGATACCTGTTTTCCTGAAGAGATTCAGGATTCTGTATGTGAACAGGAGATGAAGGGATGGATACAGTTTTTTTTCTTCAGATTTCTGATTCAGACTCAGAGGAGATCTCATTTTCTGAATCTCCATTTGAGGGCTTCTCTTTCTGTGAGTCTGTTGCTAGAATAGAATATACCATTGTTTTCAATGGGAGAACACCGAGATTCCTCAGTCCGTCAGAAAATACTATAAGTTGTTACATGAGGATTCTTCCAGATTCTACACTCATTCCTCCTGCTCTGTTTGCATTAAAGGATGTGTGTATTACTGCCTGCAGTTTTTCTAGTAATCCAGCTTTCCCTAAAAGGCCGATAGAATTTCTAAAATTCTTTCAGTCTTTTAAATTTTTATATACCTTTTCCCAAACCTGACTTAGCAGCTGTAGTTCTAGTTGATCCCATTACTGCTAAACACCTAGTACAGTCAACTCTTACTCTTTCTGATAAGGATGAAAAAATTACTGATAGGCAGGCTATTTTTTGGGCCGGTACATGCCAGTATGGCATACTGGCACCTCTGCTGCTCTGTTTCTTTAAAAAAAAAAAAATTCTTTTTAAGGGCGTTCTTCTTTAAGAATGCCCTTTGCTTCAGGTCACACAGATGTAGAAGACCTTCTGCATCTGTGCGATATGCAACCGATCATTTACATCTTCCTGGTTCACGTGCATGAAATCTGAATTCCTGAAGAATCTCAGTGGCAAAACTCAGATCTGAGTTACAGCACAATGGCACTAAATATACAGAACCAACTGATATTGCCAACATCCTGGCAGATAGGTTCAGTGCTAACTTTACCCCCTTCTCACCCCCTGGAGGGCCCATCTCTATACCGGAAGAATGCAAAGTTCCTGTAATCACGGCTGCACAGGTAAAAAACACACACTCCAAAGCCAAGAACACAGCATCCATGGAGCCTGACAATTTCCCAGGCTGCGTTCTACATGAACTACAGAACGAACTGGCACCCCACCTAAGTACCATGTTCAATCATAGCCTCACCTCAGGCTTTGTGCCCACTTAATGGCGCACCGTGATGGTTATCCCACTCCACAAAGGGGGAGCCACCACAGACCCCGGGAACTACCACCCCATTAGCCTGATGAGCCTGGTCTGCAAGGCCATGGAACGTATCATCATGGAACTCATAAACAAAGACATTGGTAATCTCCAAACCCTGGACCCCACCCAGTTCGGGTTTGTAAAAGGCAGGTCATGTCTCCTAAACCTGAGAGACTTCTTTGAAGCAGTCACCAGAGCCATAGATGAGGGTAAGGTGGTTCACACAGCCTATCTAGATCTCACCAAGGCTTTCAACACCATCCCCCACACTGGAATTATAGATAAACTCACTAAACTAGGTATAAATCCCTATGTTACAAGATGAGTTGCCAACTGGCTCATGGACAGAACCCACACTGTGAAAGTAGCAGACTCCAAATCCAATTTCAGACGAGTGACAAGTGGAGTACCACATGGTTCAGTCCTGGGTCCTTTCCTATTTGGTATCTATTTCTCTGAAGTACAGGCTAACACAGAAGGTCTTTGGCTAACGAAGTTTGCAGATGACTGCAAACTAGGAGCCATAATCTAAACTCCTAACGATGTGGACATCCTACAAAAGGGCCTCACTGAGACAGATGCCTGGTATCAAAGCCATGGCCTGAAGCTCAATGCCAGAAAGTGCATTGTCATCCCCTTTGGTAAAAACTCTGTACCCATGAACTACCACATAGTTGGTAGTCTACTTAACACTGAAAGTGTGATAAGAGACCTTGGGACACAGGTAGACAGTACTCTCTCCTTTGATAATCACATCGCCACAGTGGTCAGGAAATCCTTCTACATGGCACAACTCATCACAAAAGGTTTCTCATCCAGAAAAAAAGAGGTCATTGTTCCCCTCTACTCATCACTCATTAGACCCATTATAGAGTACAATGCCCCTTTTGGTATGTACCTCACAAGACATCTACAACAACTGGAAAGGCCACAGAAAAATCTCACAAAGAGGATTATTGGCCTCAAACAGATGCCCTACGCAGACCATCTCAAACAACTCCAGCTTTACTCCATCACATATCACCTACTCAGAGGTGATCTCTGCCTAACATATAAAGCTATGTCAAACCCAGAGCTGTTGGACATGCTCCACTTAAAGAAATCCCAATCCCTCTGAGCTACACGCTGTAGGAACCTAAACCTTGTCACCACAATAAACAGAACATGCTGGAGGGAAAGATTCCTTTCCCAGAGACTTTCAATACTCTGGAACAGACTACCCATCTATGTCAAACAGAGCTCCTCATTAGCATTCTTCAAGAAAAATCTTGATGATTGGATGGGAAGTAGGAAATTCACCCTGGGGATCATTTCTGTGGCTCTGCTTGACAGGCCCACAGGAAAATAATTTTCTTGGGTGGCGAAAGCCAGGGTACCTTTTTGGGTAAGCTTATATAGGCCCTAGGGAAAATAGCCTAGTACCTACCTATGAACCTACCTATGAAACATAAACAAACTGTGCAACAGAAGGAAGAAACTGTTGCAAAAGAGAGTAAAATCCCATGAGTGGAGGAGCTCCCTGGTCAGCCTCAGCAAGAAGCTGCGATCCCTGATAAATCCTCCAAAGCTAGTTACGAAAACAAAATCGTCACTGATTCTAAAGACAACCACAAAGCATTCTATAGCTATGTCAAGAATCTCAATGGCAACCCCCCAGATCTGCTCTGAGTTACAGCACAATGGCACTAAATATACAGACCAAACTAATATTGCCAACATCCTGGCAGATAGGTTCAGTGCTAACTTTACCCCCTTCTCACCCCCTAAAGAGCCCATCTCTATACCGGAAGAATGCAAAGTTCCTGTAATCACGGCTGCACAGGTAAAAACCACATTCTCCAAAGCCAAGAACACAGCATCCATAGGACCGGGCAACATCCCAGGGTGCGTTCTACATGAACTACAGAATGAACTGGCACCCCCACCCAAGTACCATGTTTAATCATAGCCTCACCTCAGGCTTTGTGCCTGCTGAATGGCGCACAGTGACGGTTATCCCACTCCACAAGGGTGGAGCCATCACGAACCCTGGGAACTACCGCCCCATTAGCCTGACAAGTCTGATTTGCAAGGCCATGGAACGTATCATCATGGAACTTACAAACAAAGACATTGGTAATCTCCAAACTCTGTACCCCACCCAGTTCAGGTTTGTAAAAGGCAGATCATGTCTCCTAAACCTGATAGACTTCTTTGAAGCAGTCACCAAAGCCGTAGACAAGGGTAAGGTGGTTCACACAGCCTATCTAGATCTTGCCAAGGCTTTCGACACCATCCCCCACTCTGGAATTGTAGATAAACTCACTTCTTCTTTTGGCTTTTCCCAGTTAGGGGTCACCACAGCGGATCGCCTGTCCGCTCATGATTGGCAGTGGAGTTTTATGGTGTCGAGTTGCCAGTCCGGTGCCCAACCTTCCACAGAAGGCAAACACACACAAGCACTCACACCTAGGGCCAATTTAGAGTGTCCAATCCACCTACAGCATGTCTTTGGGATGTGGGAGGAAACCGGAGCACTCACTAAACTAGGTATAAATCCCTATGTCAGAAGATGGGTTGCCAACTGGCTCACTGACAGAACCCGCACTGTGAAAGTAGTAGACTCCAAATCCAACCTCAGACTAGTGACAATTGGAGTACCACAGCGTTCAGTCCTGGGTCCTCTACTGTTTGGTATCTACTTCTCTGAAGTACAGGCTAACACAGAAGGTCTTTGGCTAACGAAGTTCACAGATGACTGCAAACTAGGAGCCATAATCGAAACTCCTAATGATGTGGACATCCTGCAAAAGGGCCTCACTGAGACAGATGCCTGGTGTCAAAGTCATAGCCTCAAGCTCAATGCCAAAAAGTGCATTGTCATCCCCTTTGGTAAAACTCTGTACCCATGAACTATAACATAGGCGGTAGTATACTTAACACCGAAAGTGTGATAAGAGACCTTGGGACACAGGTGGACAGTAGTCTCTCCTCTGATAATTACATCACCACAGTAGTCAGGAAATCCTTCTACATGGCACATCTCATCACAAAAGGTTTCTCATCCCGAAAAAAAAAGAGGTCATTGTTCCCCTCTACTCATCACTCATTAGACCCATTATAGAGTACAACGACCCTTTTGGTATGTACCTCACAAGACATCTACAACAACTGGAAAGGCCACAGAAAAACCTCACAAAGAGGATTATTGGCCTCAAACAGATGCCCTACGCAGACCATCTCAAACAACTCCAGCTTTACTCCATCACATATCGCCTACTTAGAGGTGATCTCTGCCTAACATACAAAGCTATGTCAAACCCAGAGCTGTTGGACATGCTCCACTTAAAGAAATCCCAATCCCTACAAGCTACACGCTCTATGGACCTAAACCTTGTCACCACAATAAACAGAACATGCTGGAGTGATAGATTCCTGTCTCAGAGACTTCCCATACTCTGGAATAAACTACCTATCTATATCAAACAAAGCTCCTCATTAGCACTCTTCAAGAAAAATCTTGATGATTGGATGGGAAATAAGAAATTCTCCCCGGGGATCACCTCTGTGGCTCTGCTTGACAGTGGCACAGGAAAATAATTTTCTTGGGTAGCAAAAGCCAGGGTACCTTTTTGGCTGGGCTTGTATAGGCCCCAGGGCCGATAGCCTAGTACCTACCTATGAACCTAAGACATTTGGACTGTGGATTGCGGATGTCTGGGACAAGTGAGTGGTAGGTGTCTTAGACTTAATATGCTCAAGTCCCAGTGCAAATTCAGTCTCATTCAGAATTTAAAACTGTTTACCATTTTTTATAATATGCTCCATCATACATGACTTCTAGTATCTTAGCTACTACCCCCATTTTTTTGCATCATTCATTTTGTACTTTGGCAAAAATGCAATTTAATCAGAACTTTAAGCAATTGGTAATCAGTACTATGTGATTCATTGTTTAGGTTTTTCACACTAGTGAAAAGGTGTCTTTTTTTCTAGGCATAAATATTTTGTCTAAATCCTCAGTGGGTCTTGTTGCTTTTGCTATCTCAGTACTGATGTGCTTATGTTTGAAAAGCTTGTTGTTGACAAGAAAGCTCATATTTTTATGTTCACCAACTGCTCTTTATAACCAAAAAAAAGAATAGGAAGGAAGTGAATGCAAAGAACATAGATATGACATAATTTATGCTGTGATATTTAGAGATATGTTTTGTTTGACTGTATATGCTCTTGAACAGGTTTATCTTCATTTCCTACTCTTAATTCTATGTCTTAGACAAAATAGATCAACATTGAAACCAAAATGTAAGAATTTCTTTTCCATGAAACTACTCTTCCCATTTGGCTCATCTTGAAAGAGAATTCTGAGCAAGTTGAGATAGATTAGTTCTTGGCCAGCTGAATGTTCTGAGGTTTATGGTTCAAGACCTATAGTTTTCGACATAGCAAAGTATATTTCCCTAATGAGTTCACCTGTACTAAAGGCAACATTTAAACTTATGCATTGAAGAAAACAATATGGTGAAATTAAAGGAATCTAAATTTTAAAACACACTGAAAAGAAGGGGAAGCCCACTCTTAACAGTTTACTAAATGACATGAAACTGAATAGTTTCACACATTGTATGGAGTGACATAAGCCAGGGACACCCAAAATAATGCATGTGATGTAGAGGTAAACTTCAATAAAATGGTATAATATTTTACACCTGATGAAGGTTATAAAAATAGCAAAGTGGTGTGAGTAAGTTAGGGTTACTGACGTTTAGAAGTTTTTAAAGACAAGAAAAACTTTCATAAATGTATATATAAACATTTGTGATACACAATTGATTAGAAAGAAGCATTCTGTGAAAGAATGCAGAAAGAAAAAGTGATGTAATCAGTGTGGGTGACAGCATAGTGCCACAGCTGTATGTTGAACCTTTCCTGATGACTGTCTAGGCTCTTCTATGCTGATCCAATTGCATTTATTTTTATATCTAACTGAGGAACAATGCTTAGAAATTCAACAGTATCATTTAGGTAAGAATTCCAAGCAGGCAAAGAACATGTATGGCATAAAACCAAACAATTTATTTAGTAAAAGACATGTAAGCACTTTTGCGTAGTACTCCTATGCTTCATCAGACATAAAATTCTATCACAAGCCAAAACATTTTAAACACTGTTAAACCAGTCAATGCTAGCAAACTTTTTCTCTCCAATTAAATCATTAGTGGGAACCAAGTGATTTAAAATAACCTAACACTTTAGCAAAATAAGTAAATTTTTAGTATGTTCGAACCCCAACTTATGTAATGGATTTCAGTTATAATAAGACATATATTGCAGATATCTAAACAGTATACTATGCATCATACATAAACAATTTCTGTAGTTGCTGCATGGGCTACTGCTTAGTGTTTTCTGCTTCTATAAGTGTATCAAGATTATCTGTGAAAGATGTTAATGACAGGAGTTGATCTGACTGAAAAATCAAGATTTATCATGCTTCCTTAAAAAATGTGGAATGATGTGTCTATCCGTTTGCTGCTGATGTTTATTTTTATGAATAGGTTCCCATAAATAGGTTACCCAGTGTGGTATTAGCTCTTCTAATATAGTCCAGAGAAGAAGCTCAAGCAGAATTTTCAGGTATCACCTTATATATCAGCTAAGGGTCACCTCTAAGCAGCCATTAAGAAAAACAATGTAATGGCAGCTCCTTTTTCAATATGTGTAGTGCTTTGTACCAATAATTTCTATTTTAAGGAGTTTTTGTATTTTTTTTAATTTGTTTTTTTTGACTTGTGATTTTGGTAATGGGTGGCTAAGTTGCCTAGGATGAAGGATAACCAGGGTTATGAATAATATTGACCCACAAAGGCATCTGTAGTAGTGCAAGTAATGACTAAAATGTTTTGTCTTGTACATTCATGATGATTTCTTTACTGAGGGAATGCAACATCCATGAATTAAAAGCAGCAGCATTTACTGGATTACTGCCTCAGATGCCTACTTCTTGCAGTGGAAATGGAAGGGATAGAGGGAAACATCTGACATAGTTATCAGTGTAACTCATCTAAATCAGACTAGAAGCACTGATAGCTGTCCTGCTGACAAAGACACAGAGAAACACTTTGTAACTAATGTGATTGAGGATGAAACCTTGATTTGATGGACTACTGTGCTCTCTGCCATAGGCATATGTGTCTTTGCCTATGATCCACAAATGCTGCCATGCTGACATGACTTGGAAAACAGCAATCAGTGAGTTCAACACCTGTGAGTCGAACTCAATAAGAAGACCATCAATTATGTATTCACTGGGGTGTAGGGAAACAGTCCAACAGCATGCAGTGTGCTCTTTCTCCAGTATGTCTCTGCATTAAAACAAACCAGACCCCCCCCCCCCCCCGTGGGCAAATTGGTGTCAGAAACACACTCTCACCCTCAGTCTAGCTATTCTACCACTTGAGCTGATACTCACATTCTGGCTTTATTGCATCACTGGCTAATCTCGCATGGCGGTCTACTGAGTATAAAACAAGCATTCTGTGGTGATGCAAAAGGGAAACAAATGTAGATAGAAGGGAAAACTAGATAATGCTGGCCTTCTCCAAGCAAATTACTTAAGCAGAAAGACACTGTTATTACAACAGGTACAGGTCACTATGTAATCACTTTTGAAGAATGGTATAACTTTCCTCAATCTGGATTTTAGCAAGTTCCTGGGCAACATCAGTTTTGTGATGTCACAGTGTATTGAATCTTTTTTTTTTTTACTGACTGGTCACAGCTTTACAGCTGAGTAAGTTGGGGATATTTTCATTTTTAAATATACCAAACTCTTCATTGCTCTTTCGTGATGTAGACATATCAATAATGAAGACAAAGTCTATGTAGTCCCGAAATAAGTTGGGCAAAAATGTTAGCTCTAAGTTGAGTGATAGACAGGTGATGGTGAGAAAAGCTGATTCCAAGGGCCACCATTACAATACACTGCAATTTTGTCCTTGCTTAACAAAAGTGATTGCATATTATGGGGATGTGGCACATTGTTATGGAGATGCAGAACATATTTCCTTAGTGGAAGGTGATTTTTTTAAAAATCATAATTTGGCAATGCTCCTCAGATTTCACACCTTATAACCTTCAGGTGGACTTGTTAATGAGACAAGACAATCTCAGTTTGAAATTACAGCAAGCAGATGAAAAAACCTCAATCATTCATTTGATACAGATAATGATGCTAAGTAGTTTGTGATGGTGAAATTTCACATATCACACAACATCCAGCTAGACTCAATATTATGAGTAACCAGTCTTGATGCATTATGAGGGCAAATTATACCATAAATCCTGGCAGTTGGCACAGAAGGTTAAGAGTGTGAGTTGCAGTTCCTGTGGTACAGGGTTTGATTCCATCACTCCTGATGTGCCTACTGTGTTATCTCAAACTGGTCACTTAATCAGGTATTGTGCTGGGTTGCCCTTAAAATGGATTGTGTGTCCAATGGGCCAACACAGTTAACAAATAAGTCTTATTATTAAATATAACTGTACCAAAGATTCACAAACATTGGAGAAAAAGAGGCAAGTATCATTCATTGTTTTAGACAAAATGGACTTTCAATAAAAGGGCATGTTCTCTCACACAAGTGTTTGCAATCAACATTTTGATCTGAGTAAGCAAACTCTTGATTAAATAGAAAATATGAAGATATAATAGCTAATACCAATCAACAGTACTAAGGGCTGGGTGTTAGGATTTGCTCTCAGAGATAAAAAAAGGATTTGAAAGAGTTATACTGTGAATGCTACAGCTGAGTATAATTCAGGGAAAATGTCAGGAAGTGCATGTTACACAGCAGTGCATATATGTGAGAACCTCTTGATCACTGTAGTTAGAGAAACTTTACTGTTATATTGCAAAAGGTATCAGATAACATAACAAAGCCGTATCTGAAAGTGCAACATGCAGGGAAATTAAAACTGTGTTTAAGCCATATGTTTTTTTATCTGTCAACAGCATATGTATTTTTGTCTTGTAAGAAATATCCTCTTATCTGGAATTAGAGGAGTGTGTGTGTGCATGTGTGCAAGAAATAGGTAGGTGTGTGTGTGTGTGTGTGTGTGTGCGCGCGCGCGTGTGTGTGTGTGTGTGTGTGTGTGTAAGAAGTAGGTAAGTATGTGTATGTGTAGATAAGTCTGTGTGTGTTTGCTTATACGTAGGTAGGTCTGTGTGTGTGTGTTTGTGTGTGTGTGAGTGAGTGAAATGTCCAGATTTTAGCAGAATGTCAAGATTTTAGTCTCATGTCCGTAGTCTGTTTCTCATAAAACTCTATTTGTCTGGCAATCCCTGGCAAATCATTAAGGATTAAGACAGCAAATAATGACAGACATTTGAACTTTAGACTTCATATCCTTCAGAATGTTCATACTAATACAAAACTTGTTCTATCAACTTTCTAAGTCTGTAAGAGCAATATTTAAAAGGTGTCTCTATTTTTGGACATTTGTCCCCACCATTATGTGTATCTTTGTTCAGAGTTCTTTCTCTAAAAGTTTGAAATGTATGGGGGAGGGTCTAAGAGGGAGGTAAGGGGTGTATGTGTATGTAATACCTCTCAACTGTACAGATTTTCACAGAATGTCCAGATTGTTGCCTTATGTTTTTGGTCTGTTCCTCATAAAAATGTTTTTTTTTTTTTTTTTGAGAAATCACCGGGATGATCTAAGGATTAAAGTTATTAACTAATGGCAGGCATTTGAGTTTAGTTTCAGACTTCATATATTTTAGAAAATGCATTCTAACATAAATCCTGTTATTTTTGCAACTTTCTGAATTTATAAGAGCAGTATTTAAAATGTGTCCCTAGTTTTGGGCCTTTGTTCCCCCATTATGACAGGCTTCCTATTTATTTTAGACTTTGTCCAGATTTCTTGCATTAAAAGGTTGAGGTGTGTGTGTGAGACAATGAAATGCTCTAGTTAGGGTTAGCAGGTGGTTAGTAATTTGCTTAGGCTCAAGCCCTGTACCTTAGCTACAGGAAACAAGAGCTTGAATCCTCTACCCAAAATATGCAACTGTTTTGCTTAGCAGATGGTATCACTGTTGTGTGTTTAGAGTTTTAGCACAGCAGGTAGCATACTTTTGTTTTGATGCAGAAGGCTGTGGGATCTATTCCCACAGCATGTAGATGGATTGCTGATACTGTGCTGGATTTTAAGAGGGTGGGGTGCTGCAGTCCTCAATATGTCCTCCTTTCAATAAGATGCCTAGTAACCATGAACTTGTTTTAGTTTGCCATCCATTCACTATCGCAATATTACCAGCTTATCATTTTTAATGTAACATAGGCAATTTATTCTTCAGGGGCAGCAGGCAGTGAATTTGTAGATGAAATACTTAAGTATAAAGTTTTTTGCTAGCAGCAACCTTTTCATTAGTTATAGTCAGCTCTCTTTAATGTGGAATTATTCCGATGACATTTACTTCTGCAGAGACTGTGCATATTGACGGTTTACCATGATAAGGTCTAATGCACTAACATCAAACGTGCATTCGACCAGAAAATAACATCCAAACCTAACATATCAAAACAGATGACTGTCAAAATAGTTTGCACGATAAAGTGCATTCCATAATATCAACATTCTCCTCTTTCAGACACGGCAGTTAGCTCACCTTTACTATTTTGAAGGGCCCACTTGCATCTCCCATGTGGGGGCCCCACCTACTTAAATATACCAACTCTGAGATCGCACTACAGCGATTAAATGGGCTACTTTCCTGTTCTTCACTGAAGCATGACCTCTCTCCACAGTCTCAGTATGTCACTTTCTCGACTAACCTCATTCGACCACTCATCATTCGATTTCCTGCCCCTTACGAACCGTGACTTTGCATATCAGCCATTCGACATCCTGCAGTTTAAGTAAGTGATATCAAGCCCATGTTGACTGATATTAGTGGGTTGTAATGACAGAAGTTTGAATGGCCTCTTATGGTTGAAATGTTCTGAATTGGACAGTTTTGGCATTATTGGTTCATATGTTTTGTTTCTTTGCTTACTGGCTATAAATTTAAAACACTCTGCAACAAGTGGTGTTGCATTATACAAGGGATATAATTTAATTATTATATATTACAATTTAATACAATCAAGAAGGTGAATCAAATAAATTTTGCATGGTCCTAAAAATGTGTGCAAGGGGTCTATGATTTGAAAACAGCCCAAAGGTTAACTTAATCTGCCACTGGCCAGATACATTTTCTTTGAATATGGGTTTTAATGCTGTTTCAATGAATGTGAGTTGCATAGTCACAGAAGTTTTAATACTAAGTCCGCTTTCATTGTGAGATTGTATTGTTTTGTTTAACAAATGTCTATCAGTGTTTGTGCTGGAAAATTTGAAATAAAAGTTTTAAATTAAATCCAAATATCTGTAATTATTGTAGAAATAAAGCAGAAAGCAGTATGCACACTGAGAGTTTTGAGCAATGTATATAACAACTGGGGAGAAATAGCCAAGTAATGGGATACTGGAATGGCTGCGTGGGGGGGGGGGGTTGACCCAAATGCAACATATGTATATCACCACCTGTTTGTTTACAAAAAAACACTGCTGATAGGTATGGGGGAAGTGTACACTTCTGCAATTTTGATTTTCATAATTTTGAATTGTCAGGCTCAAATGTTAAAGTTTGTTCTGACTAATTGTGTAAGCACAATGAATGTTTGATCTGCAGTTTCTTCTTGTGAGGAAAAATATTGCTTTAATTAACTTAGTTTCTTCTTTTGAATAGGTCACTCACTACTCATTGTTTATAATGTGTATATGACTCTGTTGATATTTCTTCCAGGGCTATGACCACTGGTAATGTTTTGAGGAAATTTATTTGTCTGCTTTCTCACAACCTCCCAGGTGATTTAAAATGAGACTTTAAGTTCACCCTTGGATAGAGATTTAGTGTTTGACCTCTCTGCCACAAAGATGACAAGAAAGTGTGATGAAATGACTTTCAATCTAAAAAAAGAAACTGAAAGATAAGGGCTAGTAATTCTGCTAGTTTTAGTAAATTTCAGTTACTAGCTAGTAAGCACACTGCCTAGATGCCAGCAAAGGGGAAAGTTATAGAGCCTGAAAGGAAATCAACTAGAAAAGATGAAGAGAAAACACTGACCTGGAAAAATCCTAAATCTGTTCAGCAAAAAGCATTCGAAGCTCTAGCTTTGGTACAGGAGATGACTTCCAGTAATTTAGATGAAAAAATAAATCAAATGTGCTCAAAGTTAATTTTGAATAAACGAAACACAAGTATATCAACTTGAACAGAAAAAAGGTTGGAAAATGGAAGTAAATTTAAACAGCTATTCAGATGAAATGATAAAACTGCAAAAATTGGAGACTGAAATGAAAAAAGGCTGGGTCAGTATGAAACATCTCAAGAAGAGCCTTTTAAAAATGGTATAGTTAGAGGATAGAGCTTGAAGAGAAAACCTGAGATTTTCTGCTGTACCAGAGAAACTGGAAGGAACTTTATGAAAGCACAAAGAAGAAACTAGATTGGTATTCCAAAACATGATGTGTTAATTGAAAGTTCACATAATGTGTATGCTCCAAACCTGGTCAGGAGAAAGCAGACAAGATCTGTGTTAGTAAAGATGCAATCTTACCACCAGAAAGAGTTGATCCTGATGAAACTGTATCAGAAGGGCAAAGTTTTAAAAATTGGAGACAGTAGAGTGTTTGTGAAAAATTATTAATCACTGTACACCAGATAGAAGAGAAGCAAATATATCTTAGCAGTTAGGAAATATCAAGAGGCAAGTATGAAATTTAAGCTGCTGAATAAAACTGTCTTCAGAGTATTTTTCCTGGAGGATCAAAGACATTTTTGACACAGAACAGGGTGAGGAGGGAATACAAACATTTGTCCAACAAAAATATGCCATCAAATAGAAGGGGACTCTGCTTCCCATTCTTCTGATAATAAAGTTCATAGATAGACTTTGCCAGTGAAATATTTTCCAGTGTTCCAAAGGAAAATGGTTGAGAGGCAGAAAAAAGTGCAGGGGTTACCTGGAAGAATCGGGAGTAACTTGCACTTGGACTGGAGTTTGTGATTGAGAGATGGAAGGCCAACAAGACTGAAATTATTAAAATGATGTGAGACTATAATACATCAGTCACATTTGTGAAATATGGCTTTACAACAAAAGGTGGCTGAGAAAGACTGAACACTTTTGTTGACTTTGTTAAACGTGGATGAGGACTGAATAGCCTATACTCCAATTCATGTCATTAATGTTTGGAAGAACACTAAAAAGAAAAAAAGTAACTAAGAAAAACAATTAGTGTTCTTAACAGTATTTGTATTTCATGATATAAATTGCATGTTATATGGTAAAAAAAAGATGTATGCATGTTGTCAGGGGTATCTAAACAGCACATTTAAATTAATGTGCTGTAATCTTGAGCTGATGGGGTGGGTTATGGGAGGTAAAAGTGTAATGATTTATAATATATGTAGAGCTGAGATGTTTTCTCTTAACTTTGCATAGGTGAATGCTTGGATAAATGCCCTTGGGTTAATTTAAAAGCATGCTTTCTGTTAGAGAATGTGGTCTTTAAAATAAGAGAATGTTGAGAATGCAGTCAAAAGTTTTCCTTTTCCCAAGTAAATGTTCAGTGTGTGAGTTGAAGTTTGTAGCAGAGGGCAGTTGTATATTCTGTTCTTATGTTTCCATGAAGACAAGCTAACTGTGGGTACAGGCAATAAAATCTGAGCCTGGTCATAGTTTGCTGAGGGAAACAATACTAAAAGGTACAAGGGCAAACAGCTGAGTAAAAAAAGTTTGAAATCATTGGAAGTAAATAAAACATAACATCTTTTCTGTTACCTAAATGCATTTCCTAGAACTTATAGCAAGGGATTATACTGGCATGCATTTATATTCCACCTAAAACTGCTATTATGGAGCCTAACTCATTAGTGCCCTGTGTGATGTGGAAAGTCACACCTCTAGCAGCCTATATGCTTCTTGCATTTCAGAGTATTTTCTGTAAAATAAACTTAAAAAGCAAAAGAAAAACAAACTTAAATATTTTGTAAACAATAAAAACTGTGCAAATAACAATATTATCAGTAAGAAGTATTTTATGGGTATGATAGTGCAATCATTCTTTTCATAAATGCTGTAATATATTTATAATTCACATGTAAAAATTATATTTTTTCATTAAAACTTTCACAAGTACATTGTCATATCTTGGAAACTGTAAAACCTAGAACAGTTTTGTTAACCATGTCTTGGAAACTGTAAAACCTAGAACATGTTTGTTAACCATATATAATCTTTCACATGACAGCAGGAAATTCCTGTGGGTGCAAATGTATCGGTGTGTTCACAGAAATATGAAATATATATATATATATATATATATATATATATATATATATATATATATATATATATACAAATATGCTACACATTCTCATAATACTCCTTCCACTATTAATATCTGCTATCTATCTTGCCTTACCGCACAACTATGCCATTACAATCACCCACCTGCCCATATACAAATTCTCCTCTGCCTATACAAACACACTTCATGATAGCACCCCAGGTCTATAACTTCACCAAAATTGACCTATCATGCAGGTACTTACCTTTGCCCCCTTCTGTACTTATATCACTAAAACATCCACAGTCCTTCACCAAATAACAGAAAGTAACAGAAAGTTCACACTGGGGATCACACCAACAGCACTACTAGATAGGGGCCAAGGGTACTAGCTGCTAGTACAAGGGTCTAGGGAACTACTAAAGGGGCGGTGAATACCGCACAACATGGCTGGGCTAATATATTTCTTCGGGCAGATAGCCCAGTACCAACCTATGAACCTATAAATATTACTCCCCAACACCTCATAAAAAAAAAAAACCTGCAGTTATGCAGTGATATACACCCTAACACTGGTCCAGATCTCACCCAACTAAATACAACCATCATACATAATAACTCCATGCCAACAAATAAGCCAAACCCAACACAACCCAATGTCTTATCCACAAAAAAGTCTGACATTCTCCTAATTCATATAAACATCAGAAGTCTGTTAAACAAAGTACGTGAACTGCATGCTATCCTGTGCCTATACACTCCAGACATTGCTGTCCTTACTGCAACCTGGCTTAAACCCTGTATAAGCAAGAACAAACTTGTTCCTACAAACTACAACATCCTTTAACAAGACAGGACAACAAAATGAGATGGTGGTGGTGTAGCAGTTATATGTAATGACTGTCTCAACATTGAGGAATTACAGGTAAACATCCTAGACCTAAAAAGTACTGAACTACTAGCCTTAAGACTAAAAATCAATAAGAATAAACATGTAGTATTGCTAGCAGTTTATATCCCACCCAACAATCCCCCCATCACTATAGAAAACATGCTTTCATGGGTGTCGGCCACATTTAACCAAGAAATAAGAGACTTTAACTCTGATTGGCAAACCTATTCCTCTGAAAACCCATCCAGTTACATAAACTTACATGGTTTCACTCACTTGATACATAAACCAACTAGAACTGACAAAAATAGCGACAAAAAAATCTATTCTCGGCTGGATCTTAAACAAGCTCTCATTAATCCATCACTCAGGCTACCAGACACTCTAAGTGACCACTTACTAACCTACCATCACAGACACCATGGCTCACACACAAAAACAACAACATACAAACAAATAGGTAAGACAAAAAATTTCTCCGCAGACACTTTCAAATACTCCAAAATTGTAACTGGTCCCCATTAAAATACTTCCCATTAGATGATGCAGTTGAATATTTCAACAAATTCCTAGATATACTAAACAATCTGTCCCCTATCAGACAAATACAACCTAAGGCAAATTGCTGTCCATTTCTCACAAAGGAGACCAAACAACTACTAAAATAGAGAGACAAACTTTGGCAACAAGATCAAGTAAACAATACTTGAATCTCCCTCGATAAATACTGTCACTTAAGGAACATTTGCAAAAAGCAAATCAAAGCTGGTAAAAACAGTACTATACAAACATGCAGTACAAATACCAAAATAACCCGCAAAAATTCTGGGCTTCTATCAAAAAACTAATTCATCCAGGCATTACATTCACTCCATCACCAAACACTAACAACTCAGATGAAAGTATAGCATCCAATTTAACTCTTTTCTCTTTTTTCATAAACTCAGTACTCTCACTATAAAAATAGCTTGCCACAAATTGATCATCCTGCAATTGATGACTCCCCTATCCCACTCTTATGCCAACCAATCCAAAAATGTAAAATAAAAAAGTTATTCAGTAAACTTAAACCTACAACTCTCATCACAGATAAACTTCCTTGTGACTACCTAAAAATAGCAGCTGACATTATCTGTTATCCAGTATCAATACTAATTAATAGATCCATTACTGAGCAGTATGTACCTAAAATTTGGAAAATCTTCCACATTATCCCTCTCCATAAAGGGTGCTCCTCATTAGAACTCTCCAACTATAGACCAATATCCATATTGTCCCCTCTTTCTAAAATTTTAGAAAAATGCATCCACACACAACTTATGCAATGCCTACTAACCAATAAGCTCCTTACCAGCACACAAAATGGATTTTGGTCAGGCCACAGCACCACCACGGCCCTCCTTAACTTCACCAATACAGTAAGCCAACTAAAAACAATAGCCAAGTGGTTGCTTCAATATTTCTACATATGTCAAAGGTATTTGACACAGTGTCCTATTAGCAACTCTTACAAGAGCTGGCATCCCTAAGCATATCTAATAATAGTCTCTCATGGTTCAAAAACTACCACTGTGACCACCAACAAGCAGTCAAATGCAAGGTGACATCTCTTCCCTACTTTCCATAACAGTAGGTATCCCACAAGGCTCAATACTTGGATCTTTACTTTTCTCAGTTCTTACCAATAATTTGCATAAAGCAACTAACCTCGCTACAATAATCCAATATGTGGATGACTCCACTGTCATCTGTGCAGCACTCACCTTATTACATCTTCAAGAAACTAAACAAAAAGTCATTTTTGCCCTCAAATCTTTCCTAAATAAATTTCAACTCATCCTAAACCCAAACAAAACCAAGTTAATGCTTTTTCACAACAACCAGCACAAAACAAACTGTAACCAGAACTTCAAAAATCATCTCATCCATCCAATAAACCAAGCTACTAGGTATCACTATTGATGATAAATTAGAATTCAGCAGACCTATATCACAAGCAATAAAAAATACTCACATTAATCTAGGTTATTTTTATAGTTTAAAACCATATCTAAATAACAATAAAAGACTCATGCAAATATGGCAAGTGCACAGCCCCAAAATTCCAAACCTCCACAAAAAGACAATAGGCCAGCACACATAAGCATAGGGTGCCTAAAAATAAATATATTTTTTATTTAAACATAAATTAGGCAAAGCAGACCAGTTTCGGCCCAAATGTTATTAAGCCTTCCTCAGTGTAAAAATACAAGCAACAAAGCCAAGCCTAATATACATGAAAATTATCACGATACAACAAAAGTCCCCCTAATTGGTTGTCTATAGATGCTCATTTAGATCCGGGGGAAATAATCCTCCCAGCTTGATAATCCATTTTTTTCTTTCTTCAATATGTCATGCCAACCAATTTTATTAGCCCGGTCCCCGATTGGGTTATTTACCTGGCTACCTATACGTGTTCCACTTTTTACATAGGGCAAACTTCCCAGCCAGCAAGGATAAGGATATCTGAACACCTTAGTGATATCAGATTAAAAAAACCTAGCAGTGCATTATATAAACATTCTTTGACCCATACTACAGCATCTTTCAGGTTAACCATTATTGACAGGATAAGTGGGGACTGGGCTAAGAAAATCCTTTTCAACAGTCTTATCTACTCCAACCTATATCTCTGATGTACTTAACTCTCCACTGGTTAATTGTAAGTTTCTTAAAAGTATTTTTCAAGTTTTTCCTAATTGTTATGCCATTGTATATACTGCTTATTGAATGCTCTATACTACTGTTTTCTGACCTGCTAATTTTTTTGTAATGCATTGTTTTGAGATGTTATAATGTTTTTATGTGGAGATTTTCTCCCCAGGCCTCTGCTGAAAATGGGCATCTAATCCAGTCAGACTTCCCTGGTAAACAAATGTTAAATAAATAAATATGCTTAATTGTATAATTAGCAATATAGATAACACTAAGTATCTCTCAAGTTGTGGAGCATACAGGGCAAATATGAAAGACATTTTTCTTCATCAACATCTGAGGTGAGCCTGATGTTATGCACTAGTTTGGAGGTCATTTGGTTTTTGAAATGTTACGTACATGTGGAAGTATTATATCTGATGTCAATTTTCATCCATTCTTCAACAACTGGGTTCAGATCTGACTTGGCTGTTTTTTATCGCCCGTGGTCACTAGAAAACTCTGAAGCTCCTCCCTTACCCATAATGCTCTATCCTTTAACATACCCCAGATCATGTTTGCCACTTTTGCATGTGGTCATGGTTGATGTAAGCTGTCTTTGTTCAGTGACACAGATAAGTTCTTTTTTTGAGCTATTATCGTAATATTTTTCTTATTCTGTATATAGCTTTGATGCCATTCTTGGTAAATCTTTTCTTCTACCCCCTTTCACACTGTTAGTATATTTCTTCGATACCATTGTTGGTATCTCCCTTCCCTTTTTCTCTTTTTCAAAAAAAGAAAAAAGTTTATCTTTCTCCAAAAAAAAAAAAAAAAAAAAAAAAAAAAATTTTCAGAAAAAACATTCAGTTTTAAAAAGTGCCAGAAATGCAGTCATAAGCTGCCGTTTTCTGACACACATAACCTGCGCATTTATTGTCTAGGCCCTGAACAGCTTCAAAAGGCTTGTGAAGTTTTTAAGTCATTTAATTCTTGGGCTGTAGTGGACCACAAAAACAAAGTCATTTTAAAGAGTTTGCTTCCTTCTACTTTCTCAGACGTGCTATGTGGGGATCAACCCCCTAAACTGAGGTCAAAGAAACATTTAAAAGGGCATTCAGCTCTATCGGGCTCTTCCACCCCTTCTCGGATCTGATGGTGAAGCCTGCATAATAGAAACATAAAACGTCAGATCCGAAACCTGTGCCTTCTCCGAAGCCAGCATGAGACACCAGATCAGCTTCTCAGATCCTGTGCTTTCAGATCTGAAGCCATTACTTTGAATTAAGTAATCTTCTTCCTTAGATCCAGTATCCTCTCAGGTCCCATCTGGGGTAGAGCCAGCTGACTCTTGCAGCCAAAACGTCCCTGTTCAATCCAAATCGTTGGAGTGGACTCCGAAGTTATCAAAGCCATTTCTGCTCTTCAGAGCCTCAGTAGTGCATAGCTAGCTCTGATCTATGCCTCAGGTGGACTATCTTCGGGGCATGGGGAACTGATAGAGCAGAAGTGTGGCTTCTTAGCTCTGTTAACTTCCTTCTCTCTGGAGTGTTCTGCCTTTGAGGTAATGGAGAGAGCGTTTTCTGCTTCTGCAGGATGAACAGTTCCTCCCCCCTCAGATCTCTCTTCTGGTTCCCTTATGCCTCTGTTCTTTGAGCCTCATCACTGCACTCCACAGGGACACCCAGCCCAAAGTCTCCAGGCTACCCAGCAGGGTATTACTATTTCTTCCGATACTTCTCCAGAAAACCCCACTTAGAGAAAGTGCAAGAGGAGGCACTTGGACTCTGCTCAGGAGTCGGTCACTGAAGATACTGATTTTGATGAGGGGGAGGGTCCACAAGATCACCACCCAATTACATCTTCTTTGGAGACATTCTAGAGATCCTTAAGCAGAGGGGTGGTTGGTCTACCGATAACCCTTCCCAAAATGAATCAGTATTCCTGGAAGCCTTTGGGTCAGGCCCCTCTACTTTCTGGGTGACTCTGCCTGCCATTCAGCTCATTGACTTGATCTCTAGGTGTGAGTAGAAGGAACCAGATACAGTTGAGCCAGTCCACAAGAGACCAGACCAGATTTTGGCATCAACTAAAGGAAGGGAGTTTTGGAGCAAGGGAGTACTTGTAGATGCCATGGTCATGGCATTGGCCACCAAGAAGAAACTTGCGGAATAGGGTTTTTATGTCCATCCCTGTAACAGGGAGTCAAGGGCATTGGACAGATTTGAGAAGCATGTTTATGCTTCAGCAACATTTGCACTCAGATTGCTGACTTATTTGGCACACTTCACTAGATTGCAGAAGGATTTGATTAAGGAACTCTCCAAATCCCTCACTGGGACCTGTACTACTGAAGCTCCGACTTCTGTGGCCTCACAGGTGGCTACCCTACAGTCTATTACTAATTTGCCCATGAGACTCATTTCACATGTGGCTGAAGGTACCTCAAGGGCTGTGGGTTCAGGCATTTCCATTAGGAGGCATGCCTGGATGTGCTTGTGTGACTTTGTGAAACCCTTCAAGTCTTCTTTTGTCAATGCAGCTTTTGACAGAAGCTCTTTGTCCTATTTGGCCCTTAGGTGAAGGACAGAATCTCCAGGTGCAAGGGAGATGGAAAGACCCTGTCTGCAGTGGGAATATATTTTTTGACCCTTTTAAGGACCTTTTCAAGGAATCAATGAGGAGGTCAAAAAATGTCGTTCAAGAAGTCCCAGGGTCCTTTCCAAGATCCTTGTGGAGATAGTTCTCTTAGGGGAAGGGGGGACTCAAATAGAAGATGCCACCCACATAGCAGAGGAGGCCCATAGAACCAAGGGTCTAGAGATTCCTTCTCTGACAGACCCTACCAGTGCTCCTGAAAGAAAGCCTGATTGTCCATCTCTGGAGAGAGTTGGGCATCAATTATCCCTGCACCAAAGAGCCTGACTAGACCTTCAAAATGATATATGGGTGCAGAGGATTATTTCCAGAGATTATATAATTCTCTTTTCCATACCACCTCCACCTGCATGCAAAATTCTCGATGTTTTACCCAGTCAGAGGAAAGCAGCAGCAATAGAAATAGAAAAGCTGCTAGAAAAAAAAGAGTCGTCCAAGAGGTTCCACCAGACCAGATTGAATCTAGAACTTACTCAAGATTCTTATTAATGCCAAAGAAAATAGGGAACTGGAGACCAATTTTGAATCTCAGTAATCTGAACAACTCATGAAATAAATGTGGCAATAGCGAGCAAAATGAAACAGGAAGCTTGGAGCACAAATTCTGCAACTTAAGCTTTTAACAATACGATACTTTAATTATGGATAAGCGCTTTCGGTAGAGAGCAATCTCCCCACCTTCATCAGATCACAAAAAATGTAACAACACACACCCATATTTATACAAATCAATATCAATCATTTAAGAAAATAATTATCACATTAACTACATTTAATACAATAAAGAAGTAAAAAGTGGTATATTGTGAACCAGTCCACCTCATTATCTAAGCCATCCTTGTTGAATAAACAGTTTACATATACTTCTATAAATATTTTTTTATAAAGATATATTTTGTAAAAATATGTATTTTTATTTTTGTATATTTATAAATTGTGAAAAAATTTTTTTATATATATATCTATATGATGAATGCTTGTGTATATTTAAATGCTTTATTATGATGGCCGTAAACAAGCCCAATACTTATCGTGGTCTTTTTGATTCAGTTAAGTTGGTTTAAATAGTTAAAAAATAAATGAATAAGTAAACCTAAATGAACCACTCATACTTATTTGAAGCTGCAAATATTAAAAAAAAACACACTTCATGGTGACAAGCCTCAGAAAGTCATCATGTGTAAATTATGTAATATGAAATCTAGAAAGTCTAATAAACAATAAAATAATGATAAAAATTGCAATAAAAATTGCAGTAAAAATTAAACTACCTAAGAAACCAATAAGCATTAAGGCAGCATGCTTTGAATAAAACGTATGTATAAAATATACATCTATAAAAAACCTATTGTGACTAAGCTTGTGAGAAGTTTATGCAAAGCTAAGGGAAAAGGGGAACTGTTTAATTGTAAATTTCATTTCTAGAGTATTAACATTAACATTAGTGTTGAGTATAAATTAGGAAGGAGAGAGAGAAAGAGAAAAAGGAGGGAATAAAAAGTTTGGTAAAGAACCTGTATATACCTAAATGAATGAATCAAAAAGTTCTTAAAAGCATCCCTCTAATATCTGTGTCAATGAAATCCGGTAACATGACATTCATTATTAGACATCCTTTGTCTTCTATTTGACCCTCCCCTAGTCCTAATCTATCTCAACAGGGCTTTTAGTTTCAAGATGCATTTAATGGAAACTACCTCATTAAGTCCTGGAAATATATATGATGAAGTTCTAATTTGCCAATATACCTCCTGCTCCTCTAATTGCAATTGCCAAGGCCCTCCTCTTAGGACTGGCTGTATTTGTTGGATGACTGCAAACAAAAAGGAGTGCTCAGGGTTGGAAGCAACATGTTTGGCCAAAGCATTATTTAAATCATTGATATTAATGGCATGCACATGTTCATAAATTCTTTTCTTAAAAGCCCTGTCGGTTTTTCCGATATAAAAAGCAGGGCAATGCTTGCATGTTGCCACATAAACAACTCCTTTCGAATTGCAATTGAAACTGCCATTAATCTTGTATTCTATCCCTGCCAGGCTGACCCTTGACCCGGTTGAGATAAACTTGCAATAATGGCAGCACCCACATTTACTCATTCCTTTAGTGGCTTTGTTTGTTTTATGGTTCACTCTCTCTAAAAGATCTTTTAGATTTTGCCCCCTTCTGTATGTAAATTTGAGCCTATCACCGAGGCATTTAATTAATTCTTGGTCTTCCATCAAAACCTTCCAATTTTTATTGAAAATGTTTTTGATGGCCTTCCAATCAATACTGAAGGTAAATAAAAAAGCAATGTTCCCCAAGGCATTTTCATTTTCATTCTCCTTGGTAATAATCACTGTTGTACCCTCTCTTAGTATTGGTTTAAAATGACCGGACTCCCTTTTCATGATTACTTCTTGCTGGATCTTGTCAATGAATCCATTAGGGTATCCCCTCAATAGGAACATACTAGAGATGTTCTCACATTCCCTTATAAAATCCTCGTGTTCGGAAACCATCCTCGCTGCCCTGACAAACTGTCCTTTCACAACACTCTTCTTTTGATGTATAGGATGAGAGCTGGTAAAGTGTAAATATGTGTTGGAAAAAGTAGGTTTTCTAAAGATGGTAGAGATCACTTTGTTAAGGGGGAAATCCTTTCTAAGTTTGACATCTAAGAAAGTTATCTCCCTATCATTTCTAGAAAAAGTAAATTCTAGAAAACTCGTGGACTGAGAAATACTGTCTATGAAGTCAGGGATGAGGTTTCCAGGCCCTTTCCACAGGAAAAACATGTCATCTTGGTATCTAGTATACCAAGAGACATTCGCCAAATAATGTTCGTTCACGAATAGATGTTGATCCTCCCATTGTGCCAATACACTGTTGGCAAAAGTGCAACCACAAGGGGAGCCCATTGCAATCCCTCTTGTTTGGAGGTAATATTTGTTGTTAAAAACCAAGTAATTGTTGCTTAGAATCAAATCCAGGAGGATTTCCACTAAATGCATCTGGTCATTAGATGCCCCCTTACGGAGCATAAAATCCACTGTCCATTCAACCCCCACTTGATGTGGGATGACTGTATATAAATCTTTAATGTCGACCACAAGAAAAATGTGATCAGGGTTGAAAGGCGTTTTGCCAATATTTTCCAAAAATCCCCAGGAATCCCTGCAGATTTGCGGTTCCGATCTCAAAAGGGGTTTCAAAATACTGTCTACTAATTTGGCACAGGCATAAGTAATCGAGCCTCTCCCATCCACTATTGGCCTGAAAGGAGGGTCCCCTAAATCTTTATGAATTTTGGGTGTGCCAAATAGTGTAGGGATCCTCGGAGCCAACATTGTAATATACTGTAATGTGTTACTGTCAATAGTGCCTTCCAAAAATAAATCATCTAAAGTTCCTCTGATCTTTTTGTAAGCTATGTTGACCTCATTAATGCTCGCTACCACATATGCATCTGAATCTAAATGTTGACCCATTTTGTTTATATATGCATATTGGTCCATGAGGATAAGCCCCCCTCCCTTATCGGGTGCCATTACTCTGATGTTACAATCATTGAGCATTTGGATGAATGCAATGTCATCCTTAGATGTATTATGGCTATTCTTAGAGCCCTCCTTATTATATTTATTTTCTTTAGCCAAGGCTCTCAAATCTAATTCGCAAGATTTTTCAAAGTGGCTTAAAATACCTGTCAGGGGGGGGGTTGAACACACTTGAAACTCTAAGTGAGCTTAAAAGAGATGGAGTGTTGCCTAATGTGTATGCCAGGTTTAATTTCCTGACATAAAGTTTTAAGTCAACAATGGTCTTAACAAGGTCACTATGTTTATGAGGAACAAATGTTAGTCCTTTGGCAAAAAACTCTACAACACTAGTGTCAATATTCATCACAGTATAATTGTAGATTTTAAAGTCCCTTGTAGAATTTGAAAGAATGAGTGGGCCATTTGGTTCACTGGGTGCCCCAACAGGAGGCATATCCCCATTCGCATCATCATCTTGGTTTTCGATCCCATTATTGTCCAAAATACCTAGCGTCTCCGTTGATTTCCCCTTTTCCTTCTCTGATTGAATCGCTGGTTGTTGTTGTTGTTCGACGTGACACTCCCCTGATTGGAAGTCCTGTGAAAATCCTGTTGGATTTCCTCATTATTTGTCTCATCCCTCCCCTGACAGGTGTCCAAACGGCCTTGATTGTCCAAGTTGTTGGCCCCATTGTTCCTTAAACGCTCACTTCTCCGAAGTGTTTGTTCATTTCCCTGCCCTTCCATGTTATCTGAAGGGATATCTGTGATGTTAAAAGTGTTCACATTGGCCCTGGTCGTTTGTAATCTCCATTTTGCAACCTGCCCTGGGGGTGGTGGAGGGTAAGCTTTGTTATTCTCATAATCACCAACATCACGCTGAATTTTGTATTTTTTCTTGTTTAGCATCTTGGTAATTGATGCCTCAATGCTGGATAAAGTCCTGAGATAATCATACTTAAATCTCAGGAAGTCTGCATGCTGTAAAATGAAAGTTTCTAAGTTGGTTAGGTCCTCTTGAAGGACCCCAATTTCTACTGTATACCAATTAATAAGTTCTTCCATAAACTCGAAAGCCTGCTTATCAAACAGGCCTTGTAGTTCCTTATGAAACGCTGAGTTATTTATCAAGCCTGTAGGGTATCGCCATTGGCGAAGACCCTTAGGAACAATTTGTTTGTTAATACACTCACGTAAAAAGGAGATTTCTAACTGCAGCTTTCTGCAGCGAAAAAGTTTTAAGTCAAATTCGTCTAGTTTAGTCAAAAATTAAGGAATGGAATTAGCGTTGTTACTCACCCCCTCATTTTGTGCCTGGTTGGTAGTCCCATTGTCAAATTGAAAGAAATCCCTTTTAGACAAAACCGAAGCAAGACTGGGAACTGTTGCAGAGTTGCTGATCCTGTCAGGCTGGCCAGAATGAGCTGCTGTTGTTCCGTTTATGTTATTCAAAAACAACGGTCCCCCTGCAGCTGCAACAGCCGCTCCTCTATTTTGTACATCAACCGGATCAGTTGCCATCGCATTTCCGATCCCCGGTTGCTCCCCTCGGCTAGGTGCTCCGGTAAATGCAGTCTCATCATGTTGCCCTCTAGTAAGTGGACGTGACTGTGTAGTCAAAACTGATGGTGTAGAGTTGTTACGTGACTTTACTTCCAATACTTGTTGTGATAAATGATCCACTTTAGCGAGTAAAAGATTGATTAAAATAGTAAGTTCACCTTCCAAACGGTTTGTAGATGGAACTCCGATCACACCCTGACTTCCGTTGTCACCTTGGAATAGATCGACTTGCGTGCCAAGTTCTTCATTAGCAGCAGAGTGTTCCTTCTCCCGTTCAGATGCTACGCTGCCACTAGCCATACCAGCAAACAAACAAAAAGAAGCAAACTAGTGAAGAAATAAATGTGGCAATAGCGAGCAAAATGAAACAGGAAGCTTGGAGCACAAATTCTGCAACTTAAGCTTTTAACAATACGATACTTTAATTATGGATAAGCGCTTTCGGTAGAGAGCAATCTCCCCACCTTCATCAGATCACAAAAAATGTAACAACACACACCCATATTTATACGAATCAATATCAATCATTTAAGAAAATAATTATCACATTAACTACATTTAATACAATAAAGAAGTAAAAAGTGGTATATTGTGAACCAGTCCACCTCATTATCTAAGCCATTCTTGTTGAATAAACAGTTTACATATACTTCCATAAATATTTTTTATAAAGATATATTTTGTAAAAATATGTATTTTTATTTTTGTATATTTATAAATTGTGAAAACATTTTTTTATATATATATCTATATGATGAATGCTTGTGTATATTTAAATGCTTTATTATGATGGCCGTAAACAAGCCCAATACTTATCGTGGTCTTTTTGATTCAGTTAAGTTGGTTTAAATAGTTAAAAAATAAATGAATAAGTAAACCTAAATGAACCACTCATACTTATTTGAAGCTGCAAATATTAAAAAAAACACACTTCATGGTGACAAGCCTCAGAAAGTCATCATGTGTAAATTATGTAATATGAAATCTAGAAAGTCTAATAAACAATAAAATAATGATAAAAATTGCAATAAAAATTGCAGTAAAAATTAAACTACCTAAGAAACCAATAAGCATTAAGGCAGCATGCTTTGAATAAAACGTATGTATAAAATATACATCTATAAAAAACCTATTGTGACTAAGCTTGTGAGAAGTTTATGCAAAGCTAAGGGAAAAGGGGAACTGTTTAATTGTAAATTTCATTTCTAGAGTATTAACATTAACATTAGTGTTGAGTATAAATTAGGAAGGAGAGAGAAAGAGAAAAAGGAGGGAATAAAAAGTTTGGTAAAGAACCTGTATATACCTAAATGAATGAATCAAAAAGTTCTTAAAAGCATCCCTCTAATATCTGTGTCAACGAAATCCGGTAACATGACATTCATTATTAGACATCCTTTGTCTTCTATTTGACCCTCCCCTAGTCCTAATCTATCTCAACAGGGCTTTTAGTTTCAAGATGCATTTAATGGAAACTACCTCATTAAGTCCCGGAAATATATATGATGAAGTTCTAATTTGCCAATATACCTCCTGCTCTTCTAATTGCAATTGCCAAGGCCCTCCTCTTAGGGCTGGCTGTATTTGTTGGATGACTGCAAACAAAAAGGAGTGCTCAGGGTTGGAAGCAACATGTTTGGCCAAAGCATTATTTAAATCATTGATATTAATGGCATGCACTTGCAATAATACATATATAACACGAGGATTTTATAAGGGAATGTGAGAACATCTCTAGTATGTTCCTATTGAGGGGATACCCTAATGGATTCATTGACAAGATTCAGTAAGAAGTAATCATGAAAAGGGAGTCCGGTCATTTTAAACCAATACTAAGAGAGGGTACAACAGTGATTATTACCAAGGAGAATGAAAATGAAAATGCCTTGGGGAACATTGCTTTTTTATTTACCTTCAGTATTGATTGGAAGGCCATCAAAAACATTTTCAATAAAAATTGGAAGGTTTTGATGGAAGACCCAAGAATTAATTAAATGCCTCGGTGATAGGCCCAAATTTACATACAGAAGGGGCAAAATCTAAAAGATCTTTTAGAGAGAGTGAACCATAAAACAAACAAAGCCACTAAAGGAATGAGTAAATGTGGGTGCTGCCATTATTGCAAGTTTATCTCAACCGGGTCACGGGTCAGCCTGGCAGGGATAGAATACAAGATTAATGGCAGTTTCAATTGCAATTCGAAAGGAGTTGTTTATGTGGCAACATGCAAGCATTGCCCTGCTTTTTATATCGGAAAAACCGACAGGGCTTTTAAGAAAAGAATTTATGAACATGTGCATGCCATTAATATCAATGATTTAAATAATGCTTTGGCCAAACATGTTGCTTCCAACCCTGAGCACTCCTTTTTGTTTGCAGTCATCCAACAAATACAGCCAGCCCTAAGAGGAGGGCCTTGGCAATTGCAATTAGAGGAGCAGGAGGTATATTGGCAAATTAGAACTTCATCATATATATTTCCGGGACTTAATGAGGTAGTTTCCATTAAATGCATCTTGAAACTAAAAGCCCTGTTGAGATAGATTAGGACTAGGGGAGGGTCAAATAGAAGACAAAGGATGTCTAATAATGAATGTCATGTTACCGGATTTCATTGACACAGATATTAGAGGGATGCTTTTAAGAACTTTTTGATTCATTCATTTAGGTATATACAGGTTCTTTACCAAACTTTTTATTCCCTCCTTTTTCTCTCTCTCTCCTTCCTAATTTATACTCAACACTAATGTTAATGTTAATACTCTAGAAATGAAATTTACAATTAAACAGTTCCCCTTTTCCCTTAGCTTTGCATAAACTTCTCACAAGCTTAGTCACAATAGGTTTTTTATAGATGTATATTTTATACATACGTTTTATTCAAAGCATGCTGCCTTAATGCTTATTGGTTTCTTAGGTAGTTTAATTTTTACTGCAATTTTTATTGCAATTTTTATCATTATTTTATTGTTTATTAGACTTTCTAGATTTCATATTACATAATTTACACATGATGACTTTCTGAGGCTTGTCACCATGAAGTGTGTTTTTTTTTTAATATTTGCAGCTTCAAATAAGTATGAGTGGTTCATTTAGGTTTACTTATTCATTTATTTTTTAACTATTTAAACCAACTTAACTGAATCAAAAAGACCACGATAAGTATTGGGCTTGTTTACGGCCATCATAATAAAGCATTTAAATATACACAAGCATTCATCATATAGATATATATATAAAAAAAAATTTTCACAATTTATAAATATACAAAAATAAAAATACATATTTTTACAAAATATATCTTTATAAAAAAATATTTATGGAAGTATATGTAAACTGTTTATTCAACAAGAATGGCTTAGATAATGAGGTGGACTGGTTCACAATATACCACTTTTTACTTCTTTATTGTATTAAATGTAGTTAATGTGATAATTATTTTCTTAAATGATTGATATTGATTTGTATAAATATGGGTGTGTGTTGTTACATTTTTTGTGATCTGATGAAGGTGGGGAGATTGCTCTCTACCGAAAGCGCTTATCCATAATTAATGTATCGTATTGTTAAAAGCTTAAGTTGCAGAATTTGTGCTCCAAGCTTCCTGTTTCATTTTGCTCGCTATTGCCACATTTATTTCTTCACAAGTTTGCTTCTTTTTGTTTGTTTGCTAATCTGAACAACTCAGTTCAGCACACCAAGTTCCGGATGGTCATGGTTCAGTCCATTCTGCCTTTTCTGTGCAAGGATGACTGGATGTGCTCGATAGACCTACAGGATGCATACTATCACATAAAAATGAACAGACAATCCAGAATGTACTTACGCTTCCAGCTGGGAACCAGTTATTACCAGTTCAGAGCACTGCCCTTTGGCCCTACCACAGCCCCCAGGGTATTCACCTAATGCATGGCAGTAGTAGCAGCTCATGTGAGACTGATTCCGAGTGTTTCTGTACATAGACAACTGGCTCATAACCACTCAGACCAGGCATCTAGTGATATGAGCTCGAGACCAGATACTCCAGACTTGCTCTCTTCTGGGAATTACCATCAATTTTAACAATTCTCAGTTAGAACCATCTGAGACATTGGAGATCATAGGAGCATTTTTCAACACAGTATCTGTGACAGCCTCCCTTCCTCTCCCAAGAGTACAGACCATCTAATTCTAGGTTACAAAGATAATTCAGAATTCCCCAGTTTCAGCCCGGTTGATTTTACAAGCCGTGGGATCCGTGCATGTGGCTATAGTTCTAGTTCCCTCAGCAAGATACATTATTAGAATTCTTCAGTGGACATTAGCAACTCAGTGGTCCATTCTACACCAGCCTTTGTCCACCCAGATCAAAATTACCTAGGTGTACAAAAAATACCTTTGGTGGTGGATCCTCTCAGATCAGGTTCTACAAGGCCATACCTTCATTCTTCCCAACCCATGGCGATAGTGACCATGGATGTTTCCCAGCTGGGAGGGTACTTCTTGGGAAAGACAGTTCAAGGCACATGGTCCCCAGAAGAGACCAACATGCATACCAGTATCCTGGAAATGAAAACATTGCTCTTAGTATTGAAGGCTTTCCAAGACTGTCTTCCTTTCAGGACACTTGTGATTTAGACAGACAACATGTCTATGGTTTGGTACATCAACAGTCAAGGAGGGACCAGTTCTTACCCCTTGTGTTGAGGTGTTCTGAGATAGTGGCAGTGGGCGATCTCATCCAACCATTTTCTGATAGCAACACACATTCCAGGAAAGCCAGCATGATAGCAGACAAGTTAAGTAGGGCCATTCTGCTACCTCAAGTGGTCTCTCAACAATAAAGTGGCAAAAATGATTTTTCACCATTGGGGCCATCCATACTGAAACCTCTTTGCATCGCCCCTAAACAACAAGTGCAGCAGATTCTTTGCCCTGAACCCTTCATTGGGAGAATCACAGAGAGATGCTCTACTACATGATTGGCCCCTGGTCTCCTCTATGCATATCCCCCAGCTCCCTTAATCCCCAAGTATCTACAGGAAGCATTCTGGTTGAAGAGTAAAGTCATCTTCATTGCCCCTTTCTAGCCTTGGTAAACTTGGTTCCCCTTTCTTTAGCATCATCTAGTCTAACCTCCTTGGATTCTGGATTCAGTTCTAGACTTTCTGTCTCACCTGACAGACATGAGTCACGCAGATATCTCAAACTTAAAACTGACCACATGGTTTTTCCACATCCATTGATACCCAGTCAGCACTCACTCTCTTCCCCTGTCCATCATATACATTCGTCTTCCCACAAAGCTTCCACAAGAAAACTTTGCAGAAGTAAATGGAAAAGATTTGCTTTTTGGGTGCAGCAGAAACGTATTGACCCTTTTTCAACACCAGTGCATAGTGTCCTTGAATTTTTAGCAACAATTTTCAGTGAAGGAGCCAGTTCCTCTACTGTTAAAGTACAACTTGCTGCCATCTGTAATTTTCATACAGGGATTAAAAACTCCTCCTTGGCTTCATCAAAACTTTGTAAGGCCTTTTTGAAAGGGGCCGTTCTTTTGAGACCTCCTTATAAGGATCCAACTCCACCATGGGTCTTAAATTTAGTATTACAGGCCTTAATTCATTCTCCCTTTGAACCATCAGCAAAATGGGAATGAAAGTTTTTGACCTGGAAAACTGTAGCTGTCATCTCTGCTAGAAGACTGTCAGACCTTCAAGCATTGTCCTCTAAACCTCCTTGCTTAATATTTCATAGGGGTAAAGTAGCTTTATGAACCAATCCTTCCTCCCTTCCCAAGGTGGTATCAAAATCCAACATCAACCAATCCAGTAATCTGTCAGTTTTATATCTAAATTTTACAAACAAATGTGAATACATGTTATGCTTACTGGATGTTCATAGGCTATTACATTTTTATTTGCATAGAGCAAAGGACTTCAGAAAACAGATCAAATATTTGGCTTCTTTGCAGATATCAAATTAAGGAAGCCAGTTAGGAAAGTAACTCGATGGCTGACTGATTGTGTATCCTTTGTCTGTAACAAATTGGGCCTTTCCTTGCCAAAACATTTGAGAGCCCATTCAACCCGGTCCATGGCAACATCATCAGTATTTTTATCCAGAGCTTCCGTGGACAATATCTGTGCAGCTGTAATTTGGGCTAATCCTCATACCTTTATTACTCATTACAAATTGGATCTGATCTCAAGGGGAAGAGCAGCCTTCGGCTCAAATGTACTCAGGAATATCCTTGCTTAGAGTCTTCCTGGGATTTTGGGTAGGTGGAGACTCTGTCCAAGTTGTTGAATGAATGAAAATTGACAACATCAGATAAAGAAGCTATATACTCACCATAATGTTCCATCTGTATTGTCCATTTTTATTCTTCCTCAACACCCCTCCCTCCAACCCCCTACCTTTAAATAATGACTTCTGGAAGAGCAAGAGTTTATAAGGGAACCATTCCTTATGTTGAGCTCTCGATATTGGTTTCTTTTCCCAGGGTGCTAATGTTTCTTTTGATACTGTAAGTTAGCAAACAAGATCTGAGGTATGTTAAGAGATAGAGCATTATGGGTAAGGGAGGAGTTCAAGAGTTTCTAGTGGCTGCAAGCTATAAAAAACATTCGAGTCGGATCTGAGGGTAAGATCCAAACCAAATTGTTGAGGAAGAATGAAAGTGGACAACACAGATGGAATGTTATGGTGAGTACATAACCTCTTTTTATTTTAATAATTAGTAGCAAACAAGTAGCAATGTCTTAGGTGCCATGGATTTTTCTGTCTCCCAATATGGCATATCACAGCATACCCATAATAAAATGTAGGACTCTCTGAAATTGTAAATATAAATATGAAAGTTTGATAGCAAGTGATAAACAGTGATTAATTTCTCTACTGTAGAACATCCTAAATTAACATTGTTTGTGTCATTTTGTTAATAACTAATTGCACTTTCCAATACTGCCCATTGCTAGCTGGTAAGTCACTTAGTAAATGAAGCAAGACTCAAAAAAAAAGATGTTAAGTTGTCAATCTCGCCTTCATTCTTGCTTGATGGGTTCGGAGCCGATCCTCGGCTCCGACTCGGCACTTGCTAAGCTCGAGAGTCACTTTTACCAGCTCGAGGCAGCCCCATATCCCATGATGCAAGGCGGTAAGTACCCAGATCTCGTTTGCCGCTTCGCTGATGAGGTCCTCCTTTTGCCAGCTCCTGGTAAGTGTTTTATATAATACTATTTTAGCCCCTTTTTCAATTTAAACTTTATATTTAACATTTTTAGTATATATTAAGCCCCTTTCTGACTGAAAGTTCCCTCACTCCTTAAATTTTTTAGTCAGGCCTTCTCCCCTCCCACCCCCCCCCCTTGTTAGGGTGTGTGTGTGTGTGTGTGTGTGTGTGTGTGTGTGTGTGTGTGTGTGTGAGAGGTTAGTTATCAATATTTTTTTTGGGATAACTTGTTCTTTGGGACTGTGTTGTGTGTGTTTTTGCAACTATGTCCAAAGAAAGGGTCTCAGGCTTTAAGAAGTGTGACTCGTGCTGTCAGAAGATGTCTCTGACAGACGGTCACACTTCTTGCTTATACTGCCTGGGACCTCTCCACCTGCAGAACTCCTGTGCGATTTGTCATTCCTTTAGCCAGAGAGTCCTGCAGGAGAGGAGAAATAAATTGATTTTAAGGGGCCTTCTTAAACCGGAGGGCTCTCCGGCTAAGTCGGCTCCGAGCAAGACTTCCAAGTCTTCCAAGGCCCAGGCTTCTGTGTCTAAGCCTGCGGCTTCGGTTCCGACTCTTTCTGAGTCGAGATCGGCTCCGGCTGGAGCCGATCCTGGTTTGCTTAACTGGTTCAGTCACATCGGTGTGACCGGCTCCGACACCCTTACCTTTATGTCTGTATCAGCTCCGGCCGGAGCCGATGCATCGAGACCTTCTGTCGGTGCTGAAAAGTCTTCGGCTCCGACTGCATCTATGGTTTCGTCGGCTCCGATGGTTCCTTCGAGGAAGAGGTCCAGGTCCCCTTCCTTGGAACTGATACTCTCGGCTCCGGCCTCACCTCTCCTCTCGGAACGGAGCCATCGGAGCCGATCATCTAGGTCATCCAGGCTTTCTGACCATGATTTAGAGAGGGTGGTCAGTAGATTATTGAAATCACAGGCACTGGCCCAGATGCTACATAGTCCGTCTCAACAGACGACTATTAGTCCACACCCTCTTGCAGTTCCTCCTTCGACTCTACCTCAGAGTTTGGAGCTGGAGTCTTCGGGAATAGTTTCTGCTATGGCTGAGGGGCAGATACCCCCCCCCCTTCTGCTCCCTCAGCATCTACTCTTATCTCCTTTTTGAGACCTTCCTTAGAGGGATTCGGTGGTCGGGCTTCCCTGGTCTCCTCCAAGGGGGTGAGTGGCATCGGACCCTTGTCCGACCCCACTCTTCCCCTTGGAGCCTCGGCCTTGGTGAGCTCGGCTCCGACATCTGCCTCGGAGCCTTCCCTTTCGGTGGGCCCTGGAGTTCCGGTTTCTTCGGAACGGGTTCTCTCGGACCTCCCTGGGAGGGGAGCCTTCGAGGTGATGAAGAGTGTGCTGGCCACTGGACTCAGCCAGCAGTCTGTTCCCTTAGCTCCTCCCTCTACGGTGCCTGTCGATATCTCTGCCATCTCTCTTGCTCCCGGACCCAGAGATCCTCCACCTCAGGTTTCCCCACTGGGAAGAACCCCCTCTTCCGAGGATTCTCCTGATCAGTCAGGGGATCCTCCGCGCAAGAGGACTTGTAAGAGGAAACACATAGACTCCCCTGAGTCTATCACTTCAGATACCGACTTAGATGAGTCGGAGGGATCCCCAAGATCCCCCTCTGAGGATGTCTCCTTTTCAGACATCCTAGAACTCCTTAAACAGAGGGGAAACTGGCCCTCCAATAATCCCTCTGAGGATGAGTCGGTATACCTAGAGCCGTTTGGATCTCGGCCGTCCACCTCCTGGGTGTCTCCGCCTTTCGACCCCCTTATGCAGGTTATTGCTCGAAAGGCTTGGGCTGCGCCTGACTCTGTAGAGCCAGTTCCTAGGAGGCCGTCTAAATTTATTACTGCCCCTTCGGATAAGCAATTCCTTATGAAAGGTGTCCCTGCTGATGCCATGGTGGTGGCGGCTGCCACTAAGAAGGAACTTGCAGATCCTTCCGTACCTGTCCATCCTCCTAATAAGGACTCTAGGACCATGGATAGGTATGGTAAGCGGATGTTCTCTTCAGCGACCTTTGCTATGCGCTCGCTGAACTACTTATGTCACTTCACCAGACTCCAAAGGGACATCCTTAAGGAGCTAGGTGAAGTAGTACAGGATCCCACAGCTGCAGGGGCTCAAGAAAAAATTGCTTCGCAGCTAGGAACCCTTAATTCTATTGCTAACTCCTCCATGCGACTGATATAATATGTGGCAGATGGAGCGAGTAGGGCCGCAGGTACAGGTGTGGCTCTTAGACGCCAAGCCTGGATGCAGCTCTGTAATTTTGCAGATCCCTTTAAGGTGTCCTTCACAAACTCTCCCTTTGATGGGTCAGCTTTGTTTGGCGCTCAAGTGAAGGATACATTGACCAGGTGTGAGCAGGATGGCAAGACTCTTTCTGCCGTAGGGGTCCATTTTTCCACCCCTTCTAGACCTTACCCTAAAGGATAGAAGGGTGGCAAAATGTGGTTCCGCAAATCCCAAGGAGTCATGCCGGATACACGTGGTCAGTTTACCCCTAGAGGCAGAGGGGGTAACAATAACAGACGCCACTCTAGAGGCAGAGGGGGTCCACAAAACCAGGGAAGCAGAGAGCCTCTCTCTGACAAGCCCCTTCAGCATCCCTGAGATGTTGCCCGACTGTCCATCCTTGGAGGCAGTCGGGGGAAGACTATCGCTGTACCCAGAAGCCTGGCGTTCCCTCACTCAAGACAGATGGGTACAGTCAATCATATCCGAGGGTTACAAAATTCCTTTCGAGGAAAGTCCTTTCTCTCACTCAAATTCCCTTCCAGATGTACCACCCGGTCTAAGGGAAATTGCAGAGTTAGAAGTATTAAAACCTCTACAAAAAAGAGCCATTCAGCCAGTTACAATAGACCATTCAGAGCCCGGAATATACTCAAGGTTCTTTTTGGTCCCCAAAAAGACGGGAGACTGGAGACCAATATTGGATCTCAGCAGACTCAACAAGTCTGTGAGAAAGACAAGATTCCGAATGGTCACACTTCAGTCAATTCTGCCCTTCCTAGAGAAGGACAACTGGATGTGCTCAACAGATCTTCAGGATGCGTACTATCACATAAAAATTCACAGACGCTCCAGAAGGTTTCTCCACTTTCGGCTGGGGTCCAGTCATTTCCAATTCAGAGCCCTGCCCTTTGGTCTCACTACAGCCCCCAGAGTGTTCACCAAATGTATGGCAGTGGTCACGGCTCACCTGAGACGTCAAGGATTCCAGGTGTTTCCGTATCTCGACGACTGGCTCCTTTCAGCCACCACCAGACATCAACTTCTTCAAGCCAGGGATTACACAATAAATCTTTGCACTCAACTGGGAATTTCGATCAACTACGAAAAATCCTCTTTATTGCCCTGCCAGTCTATTACTTTCATAGGCGCAAACTTAAACACTGTTCGGATGTCAGCTACCCTCACAGACCAAAGAATCTCAGATATACAAAGTCACGTGAGGATCATCCTAGCCAGCAAGAAAGTACAAGCCAGAATGGTTCTAAAGGTGTTGGACCTCATGGCTGCGGCCATTACCCTTCTTCCCCTGGCCCGCTTCTATATGCGCCTGCTTCAGTGGATGTTGTTCACTCAGTGGTCTTACCAACAACTTCCGATGCGTCACCAAATACTGGTGACACAAATTTGCAGGAATCATCTTTTATGGTGGATTACTTCTCCCCAGATTCACCAAGGCAGACCCTTTGTACCCCCAACCCCGGTAGCCACTGTCACTACGGACGCCTCCCTGATCGGGTGGGGGGGTCATTATCAGGGCAGGATGGTTCATGGGACGTGGCAACCGTTCGAATACCACCTGCACATAAATGTCCTGGAGATGAGAGCAGTGCTTTTAACATTGCAAGCCCTCAACGACTTTCTTCCCTTGGGGACAATTGCAGTCCACACAGACAACATGTCTGTAGTATGGTATATCAATAAGCAGGGCGGAACCAAGTCCTACCCCTTGTGTCGAGAAGCTCTCAGACTTTGACAATGGGCGATCTCCTCTCATCGGTTTCTGGTAGCAACGCATATCCCTGGGAAAACCAACATTTTAGCGGACAGATTGAGCAGAGCTATTCTCATGCCTCACGAGTGGTCTCTCAAACAATCTATAGTGGAGGAGATTTTTCTAGAATGGGGCCGCCCATGTTGCGATCTTTTTGCTACTCCCCAAAACAGCAAATGCCCAGACTTCTTCTCTCTCTTCCCACTGCCAGACCATCCCCCCAGAGACGCTCTAACCCAGGATTGGCCCCAGGGACTTCTTTATGCCTTTCCTCCTTTTCCACTGATTCCTCACGTACTCCAGAAAGCCACCATTTTGAAAGCCAAAATGATTCTCATTGCTCCCTATTGGCCTCGACAAATTTGGTTTCCGTTCCTCCATCGTCACCTTTTGGTGCAGCCGTGGCATCTGGACCCAGTGCCAGACCTTCTGATTCACCAATCGGGTCAGCTGCACCGGTCTATCCCTTCTCTCAACCTCACAGCATGGTTGCTCCACTTCCTTCCTTAGCCAGGCTTCCTATAATCTCTAATCCTGTTAGAGACATCATAGTAGCTTCCTTAAAATCCTCTACTAGGAGGATTTATACTAGCAAATGGAAACGTTTTTCTTGTTGGGCAAAAGCTAAAAATATTGATCCCTTTACTGCTCCAGTACAAGCAGTTTTGGATTTCTTAGCGGAAATCTTTCACGCGGGCTCCTCTTCCTCCACGGTCAAAGTTCAGTTGGCTGCTATCTCGAACTTTCATGTCGCGTTCGCAGATCACAACATTATGTCCCACAGGCTTTGTAGAGCCTCTCAAAAGGAATTTTTCTCCTGAAACCTCCAATCAGGAGTCCTCCTCCTCAATGGGACCTAAATTTAGTGCTGACATCCTTGATTCTTCCTCCTTTCGAGCCAGCTGTTTCATGTTCCCTGAAATTTCTTTCATGGAAAACTTTATTCCTGGTTGCTATTACTTCGGCTAGGAGGGTATCTGAACTTCATGCTCTCTCTGTTCGCCCCCCCTATTTAGTCTTCCACAAAGACAGAGTATCATTGAGAACTAATCCGACCTTTTTGCCTAAGGTCGCCTCAAAGAGTAATTTGAATCAGGCTATTGATCTTCCTGTATTTTTCCCAAACTACTCAAACAGATCGGAACAAAAGTTACATTATCTTGATGTTCACCGCCAACTCAGATATTATTTGGACAGAACAAAACAATTCAGGAAATCCGATCAGCTCTTTGTTTCTTATGCTGATAACAAAAAAGGCCTTCCTGTCTCAAAAGTGACCTTATCTAGATGGCTTTCTTCTGTCATCTCTGAAATTTATCAGCTCAGGGGAGAACAGCTGTGCTTGAAACCTAAAGCGCATTCAACCAGAAGCTTAGCCACTTCCACAGCTTTTCAAGCGAGACTTCCATTAGACACTATTTGTGCAGCAGCCACTTGGGCCACTCCTCATACCTTTGTTTCTCATTACAAATTGGATTTGGCCTCCAGGGACAGAGCCAGTTTTGGCTCTACGCGGTCCCATCAAGCAAGATTGAAGGCGAGATTGACAACTTAACATTGAGAAGTTATGTACCTACCATAACGTTCCATGTTAGTTGTCTTCTCTCGCCTTCTTTCTTGCGACCCTCCCTCCTTCCCCCTGGCCTGGACAGACCTTTTCTCTCTACATGGAAGAATGCTTCTTAAGACCATACAGTGCTGGTCCTCCAAAACCATCCTTCAGGCTTTTCTCTCCTTCTTTCTTCCTTTGGGAAGTTTTTTATGCTAGGTGTTATTGCCTATAGACAACAAACGAGATCTGGGTACTTACCGCCTTGCATCATGAGATATAGGGCTGCCTCGAGCTGGTAAAAGTGACTCTCGAGCTTAGCAAGTGCTGAGTCGGAGCCGAGGATCGGCTCCGAACCCATCAAGCAAGAAAGAAGGCGAGAGAAGACAACTAACATGGAACGCTATGGTAGGTACATAACTTCTCATTCTGGATGCCATAAGGAGCTATGACTGACAAATAGAAGTATACAAAAAAGACATTATAGGCTTGAATGAGTTTTGACATTTGGAGAGAAATAATTAACTTCAACATGGAATATTGTTTATAGCTGGGGAATGGAACTTGATTGACAACAGTGAGGAAGTATCTGGGGGACCTAGAAGGAAAAATATTAAAAAAGACAGTAGATTGTTGAAGAAATTTATGAAAACATTCTGTATGGAAGACTTGAATTTAGCGGTAGCAACTCAAGAGAGAATTTATATATTATTCCTCAAGGTACGATAACTGAGACAGACTAGATAGAAATTACATTTCATAGGAACATGTGCATTTAATTGAAAGCTTTGACACATCCAATAACTATTACTATCATGCACCAATAAAATCTAAGATAAAAAATGCAGGGTAATGAATTAAAGATGAGACACTGGTGCTTCCCCATCTACCTGTAAAATGAGAGCAGTGTAAGGAATAGGCATCTGACACTAGTATAGAGTTATCAGGGAAGAATAGAAATTTCTTCAGAAGTTATAGCTAGTGAGTGGAAAAAAATTAATGTGGACTTTGAAGTAGAATAGAAATAAAAGGAAAACACATTTGGTTAATGAATAACAGGAATTATTTAGAAGGACTGACAAAGGTTATAGTATTGCAGAATAGCGGGAATTACACAGAACAAGAAAAGGCTCAACTACAGAGCGCTAAAAGGAAAATAAGAGAATATCTGGATAATATGCATGAATTTAGAAAGATTGCTGTTAAGCAACTGTTTTTGATAACAGCTCAAGATTACAAAAGCTTTTTACACACTGTCTAAGGCAAGAGAAAGTGGAAAGGGTTGTTGCCAAACTTAGGGAGGCTGTAACAACAAAAACAACCAGAGATGATATAGAGATTTCAGAATTTTTATGACCATTTGTGTAAAGTAGAGAAATGTGGAATTCAAGAAAGAGCACAAATGGAAATATGTATGGAAGACGTAAGTATGCCAAGGTTAGAGGTAGATGAGGCTCAACAATTAACTGTTCATTCTGGCAAAAATCAAAATAGGCAGTCTCAAAAAATGCAGGTAAGCAGACATTTAAGAAGAAATGGCAAGGGAATTACAAAAAGTCTTGAACCTCAAAAAAAAATGGACAGTCCAATAAGTCTGAATGACTATTCAAGAGACCCTGTGACCACTTCCCACTCTGGTCGCTTTTTCTTACAGTCTGAATCTTCATTTTTCTGTTTGGTAACAGATTGTTTCAGACAGATGGATTCTGAAAACCATTCCACAAGGTTAAAGATGGCAGTGTGAGGAAATTCCTCCATTCCATGGGGTCATTCCTCATCATCCAGTTGAAAGTCTTTTGTTTTCAGCAGTTCTTCAACACATGGTATTACAAGGAGCGATAGAGCCAGTTTCTCCTTCCTACGTGAGGAAAGATGTTTTATTCAAGGATGTTCCTAATGCCAAAGAAAGAAAATTATTGTAATGCAGTTCGGGATCCTTCTTTCCTAAACCTGTTTGTGATACTGCCTGAATTCAAAATGATGGCACTTCACAAATGTTTACCACTTCTTCCTCTTTCAAGTTTCTTGGTAACACTAGAATTAAAAGATGCTTATCTTGACATCCCTATTCATCCAGACTGCAGACATTTCTTAAGGTTTTGTGTGTCTGGATCACATTATTAGTGCTCTGCCTTATTCTTTGAACTATCCACTGCACCAAGAGTGTTCACACAGTGTCTTGCTCCAGTTATAGCTTATTTCAGGCTACAGGGTATCCATTTTTTCCATATTTAGACAACTTACTTATCTTTGCAGAGTCTTTTTATGGTGTCAGGAATCTGTCTTGAGTGAGAGATCTCTCACACATGCTAATATTCCAAGAGAGAACATTCAGAAGTCTTTTTTGGCTGTTTCACACAGGAATGTTTCCTGATATGTCAAATTAACTCCTCAATTCAAAGAGCTTTTCTTCCACCTGAAAGGAGGGAAATGCAGAGTAAAGGGTTCACTGAATTCCCAGTAGAGCCAATTGCAGACTCTTCAGTCAGTTCTGTTCTCTCCATACTGTTGCGAAACTCCCTAGTCAGGGCCGAATGCATAACAACCCGATTGTACGCACAGCCAAGGTTCCACCAGACAGACAAAAATATATCCAAATATAAAAGCAAAGAAAGTGGAGGAACCAAAAGTGTCCAAAAATATAAATGTATAAATAGAGAAAAGATACTTTGGCTCGAGTGCATTCGTGCATTTGCTGTTACGTATGTCATTGAGATGTTCCTAAAGGACAGTAAACAATTTCTGGAACATCTGTTTCTTTGGGCCGAGTCTAGACAGGATACATCTATCAATGAAGTTATTTTTGTAACTTTGGATGTGAATTCATTATTTACTGTCATTCCTAATGAAGAGGGAGTAGAGAATGTTAGAAGCTTTCTAAATAAATAAAGTTAGTTTTCTAATATCAAAGTGAATATGATTTGTGCATTACTTGATTTGATATTAGAGAACAATGTTTTTCTATTTGAGAATGAATTCTTCCTTCAGAAAGTAGGAGTTGCTATGGGCACATCGTGTGCTAACACATACGCCAGCATTGTGCTGGCCCAATGGGAGAAGGAGATGGTATTTGTCTCTGACATATTCAAGCAACACTACGTTTTACAAGCGTTTTGTGGATGACATCTTTTTTACTTGGCATGGGAATGAGCAAGATTTAGACAGTTTTGTTAACTTCCTTGAGAATACTACATCTTACCTCTCTTTCTCACTTAAATTTTCAAAAGAAAAGCTGGACTTTCTGTATGTTCTTGTTAGTAAGAGCATATTAGGAGATGTATCTACTAAAATGCACAGGAAAGATTGTAGGAAGAATAACATTCTCTATTGCTCCAGCATGCATCCCAGGCATATTATGAAAAATGTAGTCAAGAATCAAGTGCTACACTGTAGGAGACTTCATACTGATAGGGCTGACTACACTGCTGTGGTCCAGGGCCTTACATCAGATCTCCTAGATAGATGATACAAGACATTTGACATAGATAGTGCAATAGAGAAGGTTAATTCCTCCGATATCTGTAAAACCAAGCCCTATTTTTCTGATAGCTGTCGAGTTGAAGTACAAAGTACAGGTAGGAAAGTTAATCAACCTGTGAATAGGTTGTGTTTGACTTATTCTAACAATGTTAATGTAGTATGTGATATTGTTAAAAAGAATTAGCCTATTTTGTTGACTGATCCTAGTATTAGCCAGGTACTGGGAACTAATCCGAGCTTTAGCTTCAAGAATAATAGAAACTTGAAACAAAGGTTATGTTACAAGCACCATAATATATGTGAGAGGATTAACTCACAGCGCAGAGGTACCCACTCCTGTAGAACTTGTAATGCTTGTGTCTATATATGGTCTGCTTGGACGGTTAGACATACACTAAATGATAAGCCTATAGAGTTTTCTTTTTATGATGATTGTTCCACAAGAAACATTGTTTATTTAGCAAAGTGTAATTTATGTAGTGCATTTTACATAGGCAAGACTAACTGCATGTTAAAAGAAATAATTTTGGAACATCTCAATGACATACGTAACAGCAAATGCACGAATGCACTAGCTAAGCATGTGATTGATCATTAATCACAGCATAATTTAAAATTTTTAGTTTTGCAGAAAGTGAATGTCAGTTTGCTTGAAGGGGACATTAAAAATGAGACAGAATATGTTGAATTAAGATGGATTGTGGATTTCAAGGCATATTTTCCACCTGGCCTCAGTAGCGCTGTGTCTTTAAAACCTCTTTTGAAGAGAAGAGGTTTACCACATTAATTAATTAATTCAACTTTTTATAGTGCATTCCTAAGCCTTGTTTTTTTTGTCAGTGCTTGCATTTAAATCCAGGATTTTTATCAGTTTGTATTTTTAGGTCTGAAGAAGAGGGTTACCACGAAAGCGATTACCTTTTTGTTATTTTTATTTGTATTAAAGTGTTTTTATCTCCAGCCGAAGTGTCTTTTCTCTATTTATATATCAATGTGTACTCTACTGGGGCCTTGGCTTCGTCTGTAGCTTTTTGGAAAGGGATGGATTCTAGAAGTATTCTAGTAGCCTCTACTTGGTCCTCTGTACATACTTTTACAAAGCACTATAAACTTGATTCCTTCTCTAGATCTAGATCAGACTTTGCTAGGATCATTCTGAAGGGGCTCATGGGCTGTCTCCTTCCACCTCCCAAATGTAGTTAGGTATAATAATCTCTGCTTCCCTTTATATCATCATTGTTTTATTAATGCTGTCAAATGTTTGCCTCCCCTCCACAAAACTACATTGTTCCATATCTATCTGTTTGGCAGCAACTTTGCCATTTTTTAGCTATTTTAGACAAACACTTTAAAATTATGGTTTAAAACTGAAATGGCCTATATGAAGCTGTGTCTGATGGGTCTTTACCATCTTTAGGTATTACAGACACTACAGCTTTCTTCCAGGATGTTGATGCATCCCTTCATTTTAAAATACTGTTTTTATCACTTTTCTTCCTTCCTCCTTCCAAACTTTCACAGGAATACCACCTATTCCTAGAAACTTTCATGCTGATTGATTTCATATCACCATTTTTATATCATTTCCTCCTATCTTAACTGTTAACTGCCGAGCCTCAGTTACATTTAACCTTGCTTACTTAAGTCTTCCATGAATATTTTTCCATTTGTGTTTTTTCTTGAGTTTCATATTTCTCTGCTGTATACAAATTTTCATAACATTTCTGAAGTATATGTAATACCTGTACAGTATATATGGTAATTTTTCTTGATATGGGCTCCCTAAGTTTGTCAAGAACCCCTTATACTTTTTGTTGTCTAAGTCATTGTGGTAAAAGTTTTTGTGTTCTGGAGTTATTATCAAAGACAGTTGCTTAACTGCAACCATTCTAAACTCATGTTTTCACTTCACCTTGTTTATGCCAGGGTATGAATATTTATTCTTTTGTTGTTCCTATCATTATCTTTTCAGGGCTAAGCCTCCTTCTGTCTGTCGGCATGAAAGCTCTGAAGGGCTTGGCACCCAAACCTGTCTTTTTAGCTAGCTCAGTTCAAGCTGACTACCAGTGTGGGTGCTTGGAAGGTACTCTGAAGCTTTGGAAGCTGGCTGAGTGTTATATACGTGGCAGGATATAACCCCATATAGCCATGGAGTGATCATGTGAGGATCTGCTGTTATATTAAGTTGACTTACACAAGTGTACTTTCTAATCCACTCCTGCTAAGAAATATTTTCCCACGTTCTTCCATAACCACTGTTTCACAACCACACTTTTTAGAAGGAGCTAATCTTACTGTCTCATGAATCACCTCTAAATTGTTTAAACAAGAATTATCAGGCTTTGGCTGGACCTGAGTTACATCAGAAAAGAGAAAGCAACACATCTGGAATATCTTCTGACCATCATACTACCACTTCAAAATGAATTCTATCCTCTGATCACTGCATGTGTAGAATGCAGCTCTGTACTATAGCTAAGAGTCAATGTTAAAAAATCAGAAAGCTCATGTGGAGAACCCGAAGCCCTTCAACATCCTGATCTCACATTCCATCTGGGTAGAATACTGCATTGTCAGAAATGTATGCAAAAAACCTCATGATATACACAGCCAAAGCTGGATACCTCAGAAGATGTCAGTCCAGGCTGTTTGGTAATCCTAGAGAATCCTAATTAAATTATTGAGTACAGTTAGTAGAAAATGCAGTTGAAAAAAAAGCAGTTTTATTAACGTTTTAAGTGAATTAGAATAATATTTAAATTTTGTCTCTGATTTTGGGCCTTCTCTCACTACTATTTCTGATTTTGTCCAGAATTCTTAAGCAAAGAAGTTGTGAGTATGGCTGTAAATATTATTAATATGAAACCTTAATTTATATCATTTCATATAAACTGTTTGAATAATGTATTAGCAAATTTGCTGTGATTTCATTTGTAACTCTTAACTGTAATTGGTGTAGATTAACAAGGTCATATTGAAAAGAAGCCTTAAAGTCCCTCCTGCGTATTTGAAATAAACTTTTTATTTGCTGTCTTCATCTTGCTTGTAAGATAAGTTCATTAACATGTTTTTATCCAGTAGGACAGAAGCTTTGAATGCTTTATGCAAGCAGTAATGCCCAACAGGGTGTGTGTTACTGTGTAAATAATGCTTGCCCAGGGGTCTTGGCGAAGGTTTCTACAAGCACGGGAAGACATTATTTACACAGTAACACATACCCTGGAGGACATCATTCCACTAAGAGAAGGGACTATCTGTAAAACTGAAGTGTTTTACTTAACTACTTATTTTTTTTAATTACTATATTTTTTTTTATATATTTTGATGTAAAACAGTTCCCCTACCTCATGTATCATACTTGATGTAGTGTATGTAAATGGTGTTGGAGAAAGTATTTTACATCCAAAATATAATATGTTAAAAAATATCCATATATTTACTTCATGTTTTGGTCCCTCACTCCAAAAATTTGTGGTTTGCTGCCAATTATTGGGGATTGAATTCACTAAATAGTGACATACATTTGAGTTTCAGACTTTATTTCCTTCAGAAAATTCATGCTATTGCCAATCCTGTCAATTAAACAACTTTCTAATTTTATACGACCAGTGTTAAAAACCTGTTTCTATTTTTGAACCATTGCTCCCATTTATTTTAGGGTTTATCTAGATTTTTTTGAGCTAAGAGGTCCAGAGGTATACAAACCTCTTTACTACTGCTGCCAGTGGTCGCTCGAATTTACTCGCTTTCTCACACACACACACATAAACACACACACACACACACACACACACACACACACACACACACACACACACACACACACACACACACACACACACTTACACTTCAGAAAATGCATGCTCACACAAACCCTGTTATTACAGAAACTTTACAATTTTATAAGAGCAATATTTAAAATGTGACACTATTTTGAGCCTTTGTTCCCCCTTTACTTTAGGTTTTATGGAGATATCTTGAGCTAAGAGGAAGAGAGGTATGTAAACCCCAACTGCTGCTGCCAGTGTTCGATTGCTCTCACTCTTTATGCACTCCAACACACACACGCACACACACACACACACACACACACACACACACACACACACACACACACACACACACACACACACACACAGTTCCTCTTTCATGCATGCAAGCATGCATACGCTCACACATGCACATAGAAACAAACACACATATGTACACACATACTTTGTTTCATTTACTTTTACACTTACTAAACAGCAAAAGCACTGCTTAGCGAGTATAAAATAACAGCTCGATTGACCTCGCTGTCACCCTCATACATGCATACACTGACATTCAGAGACATAAACACACATTTTTTTTTTTCATTTTTTTATTTTACACTTGCTAAACAGCAAAAGCACAGCTTAGCAATTGTAAAATAATCACAGCTATTATGTTACTTTAAGTCTGAGCTTCACAACAGCTTGGTATGCTGCTATGAAGCATTGGACTTGTTTTTCAGCATGCATTACATGTAGATTAAGACACTGCAATTGTATTAGGGATCAGGAGTGGGAAGATGCACTAGACCAGTAGGGCCTAATATATAAGTGCCATAATGACACTAAAGTATTATTGGATGGGGAAAATCATGGTAAGGTAGAGAGGATAGAGACAGGTACAGGGTCTGTGGTGTATGGGTGTAAGTTCATGCTGTGTTTATGTATTTGTGTATATATGTGTGTGTGTGTGTGTGTGTGTGTGTGTGTGTGTGTGTGTGTGTGTGCGCACACGTGCGTGTGCACATGCTTGCACATGGTCATGTGACAGTGACTGAAGAGGGGGATGTTATGTAGCAGGTTACTGCCACAAAGTGCAGATAAACCATGATCTGGGATTCAGGAAACTTGTAGATTAGTTAATAATGAGGTCTTATTTAATCACAGCTAGCATGTTTCTGAATCAGAAATGGGCATGTCATGTTGGAAGGGCCTTTCTAGCTCGAGCTATATGGCTCATGCTAGGAACTTTAATGAATTCCCTGGTATGAAAAGTGTAGCAATGAGTAGCTTGATACTTTTCTTTGATTGTGGCTTGCTCATAATCATATCAGGGTAATTCAGATTTCAAGGCCTATTTTGAAATACAATAGTCTACAGTTTTCTATCTCCATGAGTTCTAACAGCTTGTTTTCTGCTAGGCAGGATTAGCTCCAAAGATCTGAGAAGCATCATGATATCAAGCAGTTGTGTGTACCTTGTAAGAAATTATCAGCTGTGGCTGAAATACTTAGTTCTGTCCATTGTCTGATGATTCTCATGTTTTATTCTGAGGTATATTAGAAGAAGCTACTTACAGTATATGTGAGCCTGGTGTGTTGGGGCATATGTTTTCCAAGAAGAGTGGTTAGTAATAGCAAAACCTTTACAGCTGGTTGAACTAAAAAGAGGCAAAAAAATAAATAAATAAATGAATCTTTTGGGATGTGAAAATTGTAGAGGTACACATAATTTGAAATGATTCATGATTGTCAAACCTAAGCATCTCTGATGTTTGAAACACATCAAAATGCTGTCATCGCCTGTAACTCACAGTCTGGTGGGTTGGGCCTTATAACACTCCAAGCAGGCATTAGTTACACACTAACACACACCCTGGAGGGCATTACTGCACTTAAAGAATGGTCTGTCTGTAAAATTATTGTGTTTTTACTTATTTTTCTATTATATATTTTTTTATATAGTTCCTCCGCCTAATGTTTTAGATTTGCTGTTGTCTATGTAAATGGTGTAGAAGGAAGTATTTTACATCCAAAATAAACATTTTCAAAAAATATCCAGATGATGATACTTAATTTTTTGGTTCTTTATTCCTAAAATGTGTGGCTTGTTGCCAATAGTTGGGGACTGAAGTCACTAAATAATGACATACATTTGAGTTTCAGACTTTATTTCCTTCCAGAAATGTATGCTAACACATTCCTTTTATTCAAACAACTTCCTAATTTTTATAAAAGCTATATTTAAAATCTGTTCCTATTTTTAAGCCTTCTTTTCCCTTTATTTTAGGCTTTATCCAGATTTCTTAAGCTAAGAGGTTGAGAGGAATGCAAACCTCCTTACTGCTGTCACTGATCTATACAACTCAGTCTGTCTCTCAGACATACGCAAACACACTTCTGCTTTCATACACACAAGCATGCATGCACTCACACACAGACAGAAACATAAACACACACACACACACACACACACACACACACACACACACACACACACACACACACACACACACACACTTTATTTTTTATGTTTGTTTTAACACTCATTAAACCATTAAACAGCAAAAGTGCTGCTTAGCGAGTATAAAATAATGGCTCAATCACTCTCACTTTCATGCACACATATACTCAGAGATATAAATACACACACTTTTCGATTTTTTTTTAATCTTACATGTAAAATAATGCTGTCCATTGGCTTTCTTTCAGTGGTGGACTCGCTTTTCGGCAAGAATTACCTGTACATTAATACCCTGCTGGAGAACATTCATTTTAGCTGATGGGTTTCACCATGATTTTGTAACTGCTTTGAGACATTTGTGGCCTTGGAATTTTCTATTAAAATCAGTGCTGCGTGTAAACAGTGTTTAGAGTCACTGATTTACAGTTATTAGAAAAGTGAAATTCCATTTTCATGAGTAGACAATCTAAGACTTATACCCATGATTTTTAAAAAAAAAAAAAAAAATATATATATATATATATATATAGATAGATATATGGATCTACTTTATAAGCTCTAAGTTTCAAAACTGAAAAGAAATGTTTTACATTTTTTTGCAGGGGATTGCCCCTGCACCCCCCACACCCCCCCTGCTAAATCAATATACCAACTCCGAGATTGCACTACAGCGAGGAAAACTTTCCTGTTCCACACTGTACGGCGATCTTCATTCAAATGTTTGAAGTTTCAAAACTTTGATTGTATGGTCTCGACCATTTGCAGTTCGAAGTTTTGAAACTTTGAGCTTGTGAAGTGAACCCATGTATATCTCTCTCTCTCTCTATATATATATATATATATATATATATATATATATATATTATAGCTATAAATTATATATATGTTTAAAAAAAAAAATATATATATATATTATATACACACACACACATATATATATATATATATACATATATATATATATACATATATACAAATATATATACATATATATATATATATATATATATATATATAAAATATATATATAATATATATAAATATATTATATATATATATATATATATATATATATATATATATGTATACACGCACACGCACACACACACACACACACACACAAATATATACATAGGTTCATAGGTTCATAGGAGCTTAGTAACTAGTAGCCCTAGAGAATTTACAAGCCTAGCACAATGTTAATCCCAAGTATCCTCACTTGTTCTTTTTGAGTAGTTTGGAGAATAAATTTATGAACAGAGCAGGTCTGTGAGCAACACCGGCTACCCCTGTCTATGCGGGACATGGCTGCCACCCCAGGGGCAAACACGTGGTCTCCCATTCAGTTATCTAGGTTTTGTTTAAATAGGGTCACTGAGGAGCTCTGTTTTATGTGAATAGGAAGTCTATTTCACAGAAGTGTCAGTCTTTGGGAGACATGTCTGTCTCTGTAGAACAAGGAATAGCACTGAGGAAGGGTAATATTTGGCCAAAACCAGTCTGCTGTTCATCTTTATTTCTATTTTGGAGCTGCCACATCAAACTCTTAATAATTTCACCCTTGATACTGGGCGTTTTTTGGTTATAGACATGTCTGTCTCTCCAGCATGTTCTGCTAATGTCATAAGCTAGGTTGATATCCCCAAAGTGAATGACTGTTGTGCTATTGACTTGCAGATGTGCAGTTTTTCTATTAGGGCAGGGTTGGAGATTGCCCTATAGGCCAGGCACAAGTCACCTCTCTTCAGCCTATAAGATACAAAGTAAAGTGACAGTGCTTTCATCCTGTCCATGTAGGTCATGATTTCAAGTACCTGTATTTTCTTAGTGAGAAACCTCTGAATTCTCTTCAGCTGCTACAGGTGTCTGGTGAGGTATATACAAAAGGGTGCATTATATTCTGTTAATGGTCTGATGATGGTCAAGTGCAGTGGAGTTATACCATCCCTTGACCTGGATGCTATGCCCTTGCTTATGAGATATGCAACGTAGAAGGCTTTCCTTACCACTGTGGAAACTTGTAGGTCAAAATTCAGATTGCTATCAACCTGTGTTCCCAAGGTTTAGGTTCATAGGTTCATACTAGGCTATCTGCCCTAGGGCATTTTTAAGCCTAGCCAGAGTGTGTTTGGCTTTCGCCACCCATTTTAAATGAAGTTTGCTATGCCCTTTTTCGAGGTTAGTATACTGTGCCTCTGTCTAACAGTGACACAGAAGTGATACCTGGGGTAAACCTAATATCTCCCATCCACTCATCAAGATTCCTCTTGAAGAGAGTCAATGAAGGACTCTGCCTAACCTGGACTGGGATTTTATTCCAAAGTGAAGGGAGCCTCTGGGTTATCAATCTGTCCCTCCAGCATGTCCTTTTTATTTCAGTGCTGAGGTTCAAGTCTCTCGAGCACGTAGCTCGATGGGATTTGGATTTTCTGAGGTGCAGCATGTCCATTAATTCCGGGTTGGACATGGCTTTATACGTCAGGCACAGATCACCTCTGAGCAGGCTTATGCCACTGAGTAGAGCTGAAGTTTCTTTAACTGGGCAGCATATGGCATCTGTTTGAGCCCTTTGATCCTATTGGTGAGGTACTTTTGGGGTCTTTCCAGTTGCTGCAGGTGTCTGGTAAGGTACATCCCAAAAGGGGCATTGTACTCAATTATGGGCCTGATGAGAGAAGAGTAAAGAGGCACAATGACCTCCCCTGATCTTGATGTGAATCCCTTCATGATTAGGTGGGCTATATAAAACGTTTTTCTAACCACTTTGGCCACGTGGTTTTCAAATGAGAGATTGCTATCAACTTGGGTCCCCAGGTCCCTAATTACTTCTTCCGTACTTAATGGATTACCACCTATGTGGTAATTTGTGGGCACTTTGTTTTTGCCAAAGGGGATGACTATACACTTTTTGGCGTTTAGCTTGAGGCCATGGCTCTGGCACCAGTTATCTGTTTCTATGAGGCCCTTTTGTAGGATGCTTGTGTCGGCTGGAGAGTCGATTATGGCACCTAGTTTGCAGTCATCTGCGAACCTGGTCAGCCACAGTCCTTCCGTGTTGGCCTGTACCTCCAAGAAATATATACCGAACAAGAGAGGTCCCAGGACTGAGCCTTGTGGGACGCCACTTGTAACTGGTTTGGAGTCTGACATGGCTCCAGCAATTCTAACCATGTGAGTTCTGTCCTTGAGCCAGTTTGCAACCCATCTAGTGACATAGGGGTTTATATTTAAGCTGGTGAGCTTATCTATAATGCCCAAGTGGGGTATTGTATTGAAGGCTTTTGCAAGGTCCAGGTAGGCTGTGTGGACCACCTTCCCCTCATCAATGGCCTTGGTGACTGTTTCAAAGAAATTGACCAGGTTTAAGAGGCAGGATCTGCCCTTAACAAAGCTGAACTGGGTAGGATCCAGTGTCTGTAGGTCCCCAATATCTTTATTTATGAGGTCCATGATGATCCTTTCCATAGCTTTGCAGACCAAGCTAGTCAGGCTTATGGGGCGATAGTTTCCAGGATCCATTGAGGCACCACCTTTGTGGAGAGGGACCACTGTTGCTGTACGCCACTCTTTGGGTACATATCCTGTAGTAAGGCTGAGACTGAACAGTAGTTTTATGTTTGGGTTTAGCTCTTCTTGGAGTTCATATAGGACGCAGCCCGGGACACCGTCTGGTCCCATTGATGCTGTGTTTTTTGCTTTGGAGAGGGTGGCTCTTACCTGAGCATCTGAGATGTCAGGGGGGCAGCACTCTGCTGGGATAGATATTTGCCCTTTTGGTAAGGAAGGGGGGGGGGGGACATTTGCGCTGAACCTGTCAGCTGGGATGTTGGCAATGTCTGTGGGTTCGGTGTATTTTTTTCATTTTGGACTAATTCTGAGCATATCTGGGAATTCCCACCCAGGTTCCTAACATAACTAAAGAAAGCTTTGTGATTATCCTTAGTGTCCTGTGCAATTTTTCTCTCGAAGCTGGCCTAAGACGATTTTATGAGTGCCCATAGTTTTTTGCTAATACTGATCAGAGATGCCTTCCCTTTTTGGGATTTTGCTCTATCATTGTAGTAGCTTCCTCCTTCTATTGTATAGTTTGTTTATGGCTGGGGTCCACCAGACAGGAAGCCTGCCTTTGGAGGATTGGGTCTTGGTTTTATTTGGGATTGCATGATCCATGCATTCCTGAAGGTGTTCATAGAATGTGTTTATAAAGGATTCTGCGGTCTGGGCTGTATTTTCCACAGGCCCGGGGGCTTTGAAGGATTCCACCTCAGTTTTGAGGAGTGTGAAATTTGCTTTAGAGAAGTTTTTCACTGTGGTTTTCTGGGCAGGGGGTGGTGTCGGGATGTGAATATCCAGTGAGATTAGTTTATGGTCTGATCTTACCAGTGAGGGATACACTTCTAGTCTGGAGCATAGAGCCCCCATGTTGGTGATGATCAAGTCTAGTATGTTTTCCCCTCTTGTGGGAGTGGTAACAAGTTGCTCCATAGCATTTGAGTTTATAAATTCTAGGAACCTTTGGGCTAGGGTGTTGGAGCTAGAGTAATGCTCCCAGTCTATGTTTGGGTAGTTGAAGTCGCCCAATATAATGGTGTTTGGAAAGACATTCATATTTTCCAGTGTTCTCAGGAAGGCCGAGTGGGGTTCCTAGGTTTGGGAGGGTGGTCTGTAGTAGGCTATAAACTGGAAGGCAGTTTTACCCACTATTAGTTGCACATGGATAGTCTTTGTTGCTTCGTGCTGTGCCACCAACCTGGAGGTGTGGGTATCTTTGACGAATATTGATACTCCCGCTTCTTTTGTGGTTCGGTTCAAGTTTTGGGGCTGAAAAGCATGGTATGAGGTATAACCTGGTAGTGCTGGAGTGCTCTCGGGAGCCTTGAACTAGGTTTCTGTTACTGCACAGATATCAATGTTCTCCATGCTAAGGAGAGTTTTGAGTGCGTGCATCTTGAGGTTTAGACTTCTGGCATTGAGTAGCATTACTCTTAGTTTCTTATCCCTTGTGATACCTATGGAGGTGGGTTTGTCTTTTGAGCCTTGCCTAAAAAAGGCACTATGGGGGTGGCAAGAGCCTTTGCCAATATCCAAAAGCCCAGGGGTGACAGGTGCAAACCATCCCTAGTGAAGCATCGTGGCTTGTCGAGCATGTCATCCCAGGCTGACAGGCATTGGATCCCCTTTGAATGACACCAATACTTAAGTCAATTGTTGAAATTGATCATCTTGTCTTCATATTGTGGCATCATTCTTGGTGAGGGTAAGATGCAACTCAAGGACAGGGTCATACCGGCCTGGGCTACATGCTCAGAGAGCTCCTCTATGTCTCTTTTCATGTAGTCCAGGGAGGTACGTCTCAGATCATTCACACCAGCATAGACAATGACTGAGTCATATTTGTACTTGCCTTGGAGTGACCTGAGTGCTTGTGTTATGTGGCGGATCCTAGCGCCCAACAGGCAGCTCACCGTGACCTTCTCCTTGTTCAACCTGGTGAGCGGGACGTCAGTGTGCCTGACGATAGAGTCACCTATTACAAGTGTATCAGGTGTGTTGTTTAGCCTTAAGGGCTGTGACTGTTTGGCACACTGGCTTTGTGAGCTATGTGTTGCATGTGTTTTGTTTTGGGGTAGCGGTTGCTTGGGTGCCTGCTTTGGAGGTCTCTGCTGCTTAGGCAGATTTTTATTTAGAGACTCCGAGTATGTTTTTGTGTGTTTATGTGTTTGGTTTGCTGTCGTAGTAGGTCTGAGACTGGAATTGTAGTGAGTGTGGTTTCCTTCTCCTCCTGACTGGTTACGCCAGTACTGAGTTGAGAGAGCTTAGCCTCCAGTTTGGCTATATGGTTGCATCTCTCACATGTGTTGGAATTTGTTGGGAGGAGGAGAGGGTTTTCTGTGTACATGAGGCAGTTGTAACATTGCCTCAAGATTCCCAGATTCACCAGCTGGACCGGAGAGGAGATTGACAACTGACCTTTGGACATGCTAGAATAGTATTGGGAATTCCTTTATAATTGAAAAAAAGGGCCAATGGGGAACAAAGTACTCAAGGGGAGTTTGTGAGGGTGTAGTGCTTTTAATTTTTTAGTGCTGACTTATATAATTGCTTTAGTGAGCAAGTACCAGGCTTTAGAGTAGGAATACGGTATTTATTATGAGAACTAGATCAGTTCTAAGGGAAAAACTGAAGAGCAGACTTTGTAGAGCCGAGAATGGTTTAAACCCAATTAAGCGGAGCTGCCTGATGCTGCGCTATGCGCAAAATCGCGCAAAGCCGCACCAAAGCGGGTTTTATACAGGGGGACTTGAAAGAGCTAGAAATTGGCCCAAAACGGCCAATCGACTACCAGATTTTTGTGCTGTTAACACTCCTCCAGGGATAGATAGGCTGCTCTAAGCTCCCCATTGCCACTGGTGAACAAAGAAGCCTCCCTTTATCCAAGAAAGGAAATGGGCAACACAGGAACTTTCCAAAAGTCCAGAATACAGCACAGCCTGTATTTGGACTACTCTAGGTCAGGAAAGATAGGAAACAAGGATAGTTTTTTTTCTTTTTTTGCAACAAACAGCAGGAAAATGCAATAAATATGTAACACAGGCTAGTGCACTTGAGTGTGTAGCCTCAACAGGTAAATGCAACAAACAGGACAAACTTTAAAAGTGTAGGTGCAAAAACAACTTTAAACAGTTTAAAACAGTTCAAGAAGCTTACACCACTGGGTTGGAATTCAGGGGGATGCTGTCAGTATTGTAATTTGTAGTGAATTCCTGTTTATCAAAGGGAATAGTAATATTTTAGACCATGGCTTTGGCACCAATCATTTGTTTGTGCTAGCCCCTCTTGTAATATGTTCACATTGTTGGGGGACTCAGTGAATGTTCCCAGTTTGCAATCATCAGCAAACTTGATGAACAAAAGGCCATCTGCTTTGGCCTGGACTTCTGAGAAATAGATGCCAAACACTAAGAGTCCCAGCACAGACCCCTGAGGTACTCCTCTGGTGATGGGTCTACTGGTGGAGGTGGAGTCACCAGTTTTGATGGCGTGTGTTCTGTCTAGGAGCCTACTGGCTACCCATCTAATAATGAAAGGGTTAATCCCTATCTGAGAGAGTTTCTCAACGATCTCTGAAGTGCTTCTCTTCAAGACCTCATCTTCCAAGCCACTTCCCTATAACTCTGTTGCATGGAGTACTCCACTTATCCACATTATTTATTTGCTGCAAATTATTTTTTTTCTTGTTGAACATCCTGTGACTAAAACAACAATTAATTTTTTCTCCAACTTCACTGGCTGCTGAAAACTCCATCTCACTAAAATTGAAGTCATCCTACTGTCCACTTCCACAAACGAATAGGGAAAGTTCCCCAATGTAATGACACACAAATAAAAAAAAGTTTAAAGTAAAAAAATAAATAAAATCCAAATTGATCAGCAAGCAACCACCTTTTATTACCAATCTGGTACCTCAGCCATTCACCTTCACAGGATGTAACGTCACAACTAAGCTTTCAAGTTTTTATACTGGTACGAATCCAATTAAATCAATTTAACAAGTAATCAAACAATAAATCAATTAAACAATAAGCACTAATACAGGTATTTGATATATATATATATATATATATATATATATATATATTATATATATATATATATATATATATATATATATATATATATGTATACGGATCTACCTTAGTAGATCGACAAGTTAAATAAGCGAAAATGAATTCACCGACGCCAGAAGATCGCAAGTCACTTCACCGACGCCAGAAGATCGACAGTGGACAAACACGACATCGCATACACCCGACACATCATACCAACAAACAAAACAAATCCCCTATCCAAAACCCACACACACAACACAAGCACACCAAAATCCTTGCAAACAAACACTAACCCATACATACACAACTATCTACAACCCTAACCCAAACCCTTACCCTAAGGTCCATCACTATCGCACACTCACCTAACCTGCGCCCTAACCCTAACTCACTTATCCCACCCCTACCCCTACAGACCACCAACATCACACACTTACCTTACTCGCACCCTAACCCTAACTCACTTATCCCACCCCTACCCCTACAGACCACCAACATCGCACACTTACCATACTCGCACCCTAACCCTAACTCACTTATCCCACCCCTACCCCTACACACCGTCAACATTGCACACTTACCTTACTCGCACCCTATCGTCCGTCACTACCGCATACTTACACATCCTTTCCCCATCGCAGTGTTCTCAGCGTCGGTTTCTTCCTCCGTCGGTCTTCTGCCTTGTCGATCTTCTGGCGTCGGTGAAGTGACTTGCGATCTTCTGACATCGGTGAATTCGTTGTCGCTTATTTAAATTGTCGATCTACTAAGATAGATCCATATATACATATCTATATATATATATATATATATATATACATATAATATATATATATATATGCGTATATATATATATATATATATATATATATATATATATATATATATATATACATACATATATATATATATTTTTTTTTATATATTTATATATATAAATATTTATAAAAAATGTAAAATATCTATTTTTAATAATTTACAACTTAAACATTTAATCAGATGCTTTTAGAAACAGACATTCACTTCCTGATTCAAACCTCTTGGGGTTTTATAATTCAATACCAATAGATTTAATAACATTTTAATTTCTAATTCATTTAATTTATTTAAATAATCACCCCCAGGAAGAAAATGTTGTGCCAACACACAGAAAAAGAAACCTGCATCTGACCCCCCCATGATTTTTACTAAAATGTTCTCTTACCAAACCTTTCAAATTTTGGTTCCTTCTTCTTCTTCTTTCATCTGTTCCCGTTAGGGGTCACCACAGCGGATCATCTGTTTCCATTTTTTCCTGCCCTCTGCATCTTGCTGTGGCACACCATCCACCTGCATGTCCTCTCTCACTACATCCATAAACCTTATGTTAGGCCTTCCTGTTTTCCTCTTACTTGGCAGCTCCATCCTTAGCATCATTTTCCTAATATACCCAGCATCCCTCTTCAGCACATGTCCAAACCAACACAGTAACTCCTCTCTGGCTTTGTCTCCAAACCATCTAACCTGAGCTGACCCTCTAGTATACTGATTCCTAATCCTGTCCATCCTCATCACACCTAATGCAAATCTTAACATCTTTAACTCTGCCACCTCCATCTCTGACTCCTGCCTTTTTGTCAATGTCAGCATCTCCAATCTATGTAACATAGCCGGTCTCACTACCCTCTTGTAGACATTCCCTTTCACTCTTACTGGTATCCGTCTGTCACAAATCACTCCTGACACTCTTCTCCACTCACTCCACCCTGCCTGTACTCTCTTCTTCACCTCTTCCACACTCACCATTTCTCTGAACTGTTGATCCTAAGTATTTAAATTCATTCACCTTGCCATCTACTCCATATATCCTCACCATTCCTGTATCCTCCCTCTCATTCACACACATATATTCTGTCCTAGTCCTGCTGACATTCATTCCTCTCCACTTTAGAACATATCTTCACCTCTCCAGGGTCTCCTCAACCTGTTCCCTACTCTCACTACAGATCACAATGTCATCTGCAAACGTCATAGTCCATGGGGACTCCTGTCTGATCTTGTCTGTCAACCTGTCTATCTCCACTGCAAATAATAAAGGGCTCAGAGCTGATCCTTTATGTAACCCACCTCCACCTTAAATGCATCTGTCACTCCTATCGCAGATCTCACCACTGTCACACTACCCTCTTACATATTGTGTACCACTCTTACATACTTCTCTGCCACTCCTGAGTTCCTCATACAATACCACAACTGCTCTCTAGGCACCCTGTCATATGGTTTCTCTAAGTCCACAAAAACACAATGCAACTCCTTCTGACCATCTCTATACTTTTCCATCAACAGTCTCAGAGCAAGCATCACATCTGTAGTGCTCTTTCCCAGCATGAAACCATACTGCTGCTCACTAATCATCATCTCCCTTCTTAACCTAGCTTCTACTACTCTTTCCTATAACTTCATGTTGTGACTGATCAATTTTAACCCTCTGTAGTTACTACAACTCTGCACATCACCCTTATTCTTAAAAATCCATACCAAAATATGTCTTCTCCACTCCGCAGGCATCCTGTCACTTTCCAACATTTCATTAAGCAATCTGGTTAAAAATGCCATTGCCATCTCTCCTAAATACATCCATGCTTCCACAGGTATGTCATCTAGACCAACAGCCTTTCCATTCTTTATCTTCTTCATAGTTGTCCTTACTTCCTCCTTGCCAATCTGTTGCACTTTCTGATTCACTGTCCCCACATCATCCAACCTTCTTTCTCTCTCATTCTCTTCATTCATCAGCCCCTCAAAGTACTCTTTCCATCTGCTCAACACACTCTCCTCACTTGCAAGTACAGTTCTCTCATTATCCTTTATCACCCTTATCTGCTACACATCTTCCCCAGCTCAGTCCTTCTGTCTAGCCAATCAGTACAGGTCCTTTTCTCCCTCCTTACTGTCCAACCTTTCATACAACTCTTCATGCGCCTTATCCTTAGCCTTCACCACCACTCTCTTCACCATATGCCTCATCTCCTTATAGTCCTGTCTGCTTTCTTTATCTCTCTCTGACAAATACCACTTCTTCTTTGCCGACCTTTTTCTCTGTATACTCTCCTGTACTTCCTCATTCCACCACCAGGTCTCCTTGTCCTCCTTCCTCTGTCCAGATCGCACACCAAGCACCTTTCTAGCTGTCTGCCTTACCAGCTCTGCTGTAGTTCCCAGGCTATTCAGTAATTCTTCACTGCCACCCAGTGCTTGTCTCAACTCTTCCCTGAACTCCTGCTCACAATCACCCTTTTTCAACTTCCACCTTTTGATCCTTGGCACTGCCCTCACACTCCTTCTCCTCTTCTTGATCGCCAACATCATCCTACAGGCCACCATCCTATGCTGCCTAACTACACTTTCCCCTTACATAGGATATAATCTACCTGTGTACATCTTCCTCCACTCTTTTACATCACCCTATGCTCCTCCCTCTTCTTAAAATATGTATTCACCACAGCCATGCCCATCCTTTTCACGAAATCCACTACCATCTGACCTTCTGCATTCCTCTCCTTAACACTATACCTACCCATCACTTCCTCATCCCCTCTGTTCCTTTCACCAACATGCTTATTGAAATTCACTCCAATCACCACTCTCTCACCCTTGGGTGCACTTACCACTCTTCATCCAACTCACTCCAAACTTTTTCATTCTCATCCATTGCACACACAACTTGCGGATCATATGCACTAACAACATTCATCAGCACACCATCGATTTCCAGCTTTATAAACATCACTCTGTCACACTCTTTTCACCTCCAAAACACTCTTGGCATACTGCCCCTTCAGGATAACCCCTACCCCATTTCTTCTCCCATCCATATCATGCCAGAACAATTTTAAACCCACCCCTGATACACTTGGTTTTACTCTCTTTCCATCTGGACTCTTGCATGCACAATATATCCTTCCTTCTCTCCATTATATCAGCTAGCTCTTCCCTATACCAGTCAAACTACCAACATTCAAATTTCCTACTATCCCTACCACACTCCTAACCTTCTTCCTCTCTTCCAGCCTTCAGGCATGCCTTCTCCCTCTTCTTCTCCTTCGGCCAACAGTAGCCCAATTTCTACCAACACCCTGTTGGCTAACAGTACTAGTGGCAGTCATTGTTAACCCAGGCCTCGACCGATCCAATATGGTTCTTTCGCAGTAAATTTCTCCCATTAATTTTGGTTCCTGTGAGATTTTTAACTTTAAAACATACCTTACAATGCCCAAATGAGAACATACCTCTACCCCCTATTAGTAAATTCTAAGGTCTGTAAACAAATTTCCAACAATTCAAGATCTGTTTCAAATTATTATTTTTCTATAAGATAATGTGACATGTTTTGAAAAAAAGCTTTCCTATTACCTCATCATTACTAACTACATGAGACAAATCCCTTATAATATTCTCCAGAATTTGAGAGAAAGGAGAATATCTTAAACAAAAAAAAATCTGTACATACTTCTAACCACATTTAAATAACTAGACTCATTTTTTTATGTTACATTATACATACTCATCTTACCAACCGCCAGTAGAATTTTTTTAGCTCTATTTATTTATCCTACAGTGTAACATCAGTCTTTAAGCACATGATTCACTTTCTCTCAGTGCTGCATCTGACATATTATTAAAAATTCTCTTAAATTCCCCATAAGGCAATGAATCTAACAAATGCGAGGGATACATACTCTTTGTATAAAGAAGTAACTGCTGTTTCCTTTCTGAACAATTTCAATTTAACAGTCTTCCCCTCCGCATAAAGAGTAGTATCAAGACAATTAATGCTTTTATTGTTTAAATCATAAGTGAAATTGAGTCCATGGGATTACCATTTAGAACCACAAAAAATTCCAAAAATTCATGTACATCCCCCCTACAAGTAAAAATCAAGTCATCTATGTACCTTTTAAACAAAATAACATGCTCAGTGTAAAATTTGGTAGGGTACACAAACTTCCTTTCAAAATCACCCATATATGTAAAAGAAGTACCCCAGTGACCTGGACAACTTTCCCCTAGTAGTATAAATACCACCTTGAGTCTCCCTTGAAAAGAGGCTACTTACCGAATGGGACTAACCCTGTCAACTAAGGATAAATAAATAACATTGCTCAAAAAAAGTCCAGCATACCAACCATAGGCAATAAGACTCTGCAGTCAAATGTTTATCAACACTGATTTAATCAATAAAAACATAAATTCTCTTAAAAAGGTTAGTGCTTTTGTGGTTGTATCACACCACTTCATCAGACCTATACAGAACAGAATAAAACAGTCTACATGTATACAATGAAATAATATTACTAACAGGCCAGAACTGCAAACTTAGTTTTTGTGTGCCTTACAAAAGGTGATGCTGTTCTAGTTGAAATGCGCAGATGAAGAATGCATAGTGCAGTATCAGACTAGTAGTTTGGCTTCCTTAGAAGATACTAACTGACCATGATTGTAATCTGCTGAATGTAGTTTGCTGTTACTAAACATGTTGCAGATGAAGTTTTCATTGATAATGGTCTTCAAAGAGCAGCTTTAATGTTAAGAATTGATACATATATTATTTTATCAAATCCCAACCATGCAAATTCAAATTAGTATAAACAAGAAAAATCTTAATGGGAAACTGCACAATGGAAAGTGTTGTACATTTGTTAGTATATTACATATCCCTATATAATAGCATGCATAATACATACTTGGAGCCAGATCTGTGATATGCTTGACCTTTATTTGCATTAGTAAATCCAAAATGGGTGTGCATTAATATCTGTCCCTTCAGGATGCATGCACTCCATATCTTCCGTTTTACAGCTAAGCTAGGAAATAATATAAAGCATTAGAAAAGGTCACTTATATTATACATTTTCAAGGATAGAGAGCTGGGATTATCATTATTGTCTTTAAAGTTATAGTTTTGGCTTTTATGCATTTATTACTATTTATTCACTAGCAGTTTGTTCTTCCTCAACTGCATTCCCCCTTATAAAGTTAATATTTGCTGAGGCCTCCTTAGATGCTCAGGATAGTGTATTTATAACTCACCTAGGCTTGAAACTTTGACCTGGGTATGCCCTTTGGGGTATTTTATTATAAGGTGACTGCATGTGCACTCCATTTTTGGTTTACTAATTTTGCTGCTAGTCAGAGAACTGTGTTACATTTTTCAACCAATACTTTTCTAATATGAGACCATGTTACCATGTTACATTGAGGCCATTGCCAGACCCCAGATGGAAATCAAGTTTAATGCAATTTGCTAGTATGTATGTATAAAACTTTTGTTCATGACTCCTTTGTTGGAGCTGAGTAAAACTTTCAGGGGAACTATACTTGGATATTGAGGAGTAAAATGCAGCTAAGATTGCCATTTCAGTGTGTTAAGAATTTAAGAGTAGACCAGTGTTGAAGGTAGCCTGACTGAAATATCAAGGTCAGGTTTTGGTGGTGTTATCTTTCCAGTGACTATAGAGTTCCCTGTTCTTTGGAGAAATACTAAAATCTATTTTTCTTCCAATGTAATATCCACAAAATACAAATATGTTCTGCATATGTATTTCATGCCTCACACTGAACAGACTACATCTTTCCCCACCTTATGGCAGCTAGGTTCAATACAGCATATCCAATGTTCACTGAGAAATGCCTAATGAACCCTGCAGTTTATACTTATAAAAGCCCTTATAATAATCCCCCTTTGAGAATTCTTAACAAAACCTTCAGGAATCATACTTGAACATTCAGGTACAAAACCATGAGACTGGTCTTTCATCCTTAAGGATCTAAGATGCAACTTAGATCTGAAGCTGGTCAGGCCTTTTTGTCATAGTTAGTACAGGGAGTATAGGTGGTGGCTTCTTTCTAATGAAATAAGGGTCCTATGTTCTGCAGAAATATATAGGATTTTTAGTTTAGATGTAATTGCATTTGAATACAGATTTGTTATGGGTCTGTATTCGATTTCCCAACTTGGAAAAAAGTCGCATACTCATCACAGAACCTCAGTGTAGCGCACTTTGGCAGCCTGGTGAATTCTAATAACTATGTAAACCTATTAGTTTTGCCTGTTAATACAGGGTTATGTCTTTGAAAACAGTTTGTCACTTTCTAGTAGATGTTCAAAACAATATGCCTGGATATTTAGTTATAAATTGTACTAATGTTGTGCTATAATCTGAAAAGGTAATGAAATACTTATATCTTGGAATTCTGTTTGTCTATATTTTTTTTAAACAAGACACATCTTTATTACATTATCACGTATGACATAGACAATCCTACATTTATATAAATGAAAACAAACCATATTGACATAATTTTAGTGGCAAATATTTTATATCACTTGCAATCTATCCAGTCACTGTCAGTCAAACATTACATAGCTCATTCAAATATTCCCTTCTTTTAAACCTCGTTCATAGTCTTCATGTATTGATCCCACAATTCTCATTTTTTCTATGCAATTTGCACCTACCCTTTTTTAAAGATCCCAATTCCAGTTGTTTTATCTCTGTTACTATATTTACTGCTTCTAGTAAAATTGCTTTAGACTTTGATTTCTATTTTCTAGTAATTGCTTTTTTGCTAGACACCATAATTAGATTCAACAAGGCCTTACTATGTCTAGGCAATTCTGATTTTGTATCATAGTGGGTCTGCTTCATATAAATGAAATCTCACTTACTCGACTTTCATAACAAGTCCAAAACACCGACCACTTGGAACACCGACTGAAAAATTATTTAAAATGATGTTGCAGGCTGCTGCTTGCTTGCTGAAAACAAAGTCTGATCAATGCACTGAGCCTTTTAGGCTGTTATACTTTACAGCACTATATTAACTTATGTGCAGTTACTAATAAAATGACTTATCTGTGTAACAGATGACACCTACTATACTGTTACAGCTTAAAGCTTTAATGTCTCAGGTTTAGATTTTTTAATTTGCAAGTACAGATGACAGCTTTCCATTCTCCATTTAACTCAGAACAAATGTGTTCCTACGAGCACCAGATCTAACAAAAAACGTCAGATCTAACACCATTTACTTTCAATGTCCTTTATATACACTTTTTTGTGCCATCCTGTCCATGAAGCAGTTTGTCGATGTTAATACTGTTGGAATTCATTTGATGTCATGCAGTCTGTTGATAAGTTGATTTGTTTTCTTTTTCAAGGTGAATTATGTGACAATCTTAAATTTTTAGGGAGTCATTCCTGTTAGGAAGTTGTTCCTGTCTCTGGCCAGTAGGGAGTTGTTCATTCCTGCACCTGGGTTTCTTATCTGTAATTTTCCTTGAAACTTGTATCAGGCATAGAACATTTTGTATTACACAGTAAGATGCCAAACCATGCATATTTCTAATTAAGGAAAGTTTAACACTTTTGTGTATATATGCCAACAAACATAAATGTACACACATTTAAATGTCTATATTTTACTATATATATTCTAACAAGCAGAAGTGTACATGCACTATGTCTAAATATATATATATATATATCTAACACCAACGTTTAATTAAAGGTAAGTGACCTGTTGGCCAACCTGACAAACCAACTGAAATTGAAGCAAAGAAAACACACACATGTGGATTGTTTCACATCAGCTACTCTGTCAGAGAACCAATTATTACATTTCTCATGCCTATAAAATCTTCTGCATAAGTTGTCTGATGATTCTCTAGTACTTTTTGATAACCCCAAACATTCCCAGAGGTAGTTGTCTGTAAATGCCATATACCTAAATAAGATCTCTTCTTAGATATCTGTAAGAGACACTGTACAAGTTCAGATGTTTTAGTCTTTCATAATAACTTAAATGTTCACATCCATGGATGCCCTTTGTATATTTCCATTGTATTCTGTCCAGTTTACTTATGCTTGTTTTCTTATAGGGTTTCCATATTGTTATTCCATACTCAAGTTTGGGTTTAATGTAAGTGACAAACAATGACTTCATCATTTTTGATTTCCTAGACTTTATAACTTTTTATAGAACCAACAATTCTGTAACTATCATTAACCAATTGGTTGATATGATTAAAAAAACTCATAGCTGGATCTACCCATATACCCTGTTCCTTTAATGAGTCTACGGTTTCAATTATTGTGTGGTGTATTAAATATTCACCTTTCAATTTATGTCTCCCAAATCTCATATGCTTAGTTTTATTATGTATTTATCAGCATATTATTCTCCTTTGCCCAAATGGTCAATTTAGTCAAGTTATTTTGCAGACATACCTTATCTATAACACATGTAATCAGTTTACCCAGTTTCAGGTCATCTGCATATAGACTGTAGAACATCTCAAATGAAAAAGTTAGGTCTGAAAGATGCAATCTAAACAAGTAAGGTCCTAGGACAGAGCCCTGTGGGACACCCTGACTGTAACCAAGGATTTCACCTGTTCACTTGCTGTATGATACTTGCCATGTCCTATTTGTAAGCCATGCAGCTATCCATCTTATCAAGAGTACATCAATACCTAGTTGTACTAATTTATTGATCAGTGTTTTGTGTATGACCCTGTTAAATGCTGCAGTTAAATTTATATAAATTACATCACAACACAATTTTCCATTCATAGCTGTTATTATATTGTTATAGAACATTTATAAAACATCAAGTTACAGGTGGTAATAAATCTATGTTCAACATATGCATGCTATGGTTTCAAGTCCCAACCTATCCAATTCTGACAATAACTTATTCAATATTACCTTTTCCATTATTTTCCACAATGTGAAATTAAACATAAGGGTCTATATGATTATGGATTTGTCCTACTGCCCTTTCCCTTAAAGACAGGTTTAGTAAGCATATGTCTCCAAACCTGAGGAATCTCCTCATATTTATATGACCTATTGAATAATAGATATAATGGTACCATAAGTTCTTTCTGAAGTTTTCTCAGGTTATTCTTATTAATTCCATCTCCTCCCTGTACTTTGCTTGAATCCAGTTTGCATAGTTCTTTTTCAATATGATCTAATTTGATTCCAGTATCTGGGGTTACCTGGATGTCACTAGGACAACTTATCACCCCTTTTGTGGAGCCAAACTGTTTTGTATAAGATTTTGTAAATATATTTATAATCTATTGGGTCTGAGAATAAATTTTAGAATCTGCACACAGTTTATCAATTTATATATCTTTACTCCTTCCATGTCTTATATATCTATAAAAAGGTTTCCTATCATGCTCAATATCTTTAAATTTTTTTCACATTTTTCTTGATCTTGTCTCAAACTATGCTTAATCTGTTTGTCCAACTTGTTTTTTTCAGTTTCCAAAGTTGCAGTTTGTCCTCTCTTCCATGTCTTATATTTTTGTCTCTCACCTTAATCAGATATCTTGTTCTTATGGAAATATATCCCCCTGATGTATTATGCCAAGATCTGATGTTAAACATTTTTTTGCACTCAATTTCTCTTTCAAAACTTTCCACATTCCATCTGCAGTTTTTCCACTGAGCACCTCACTGTAGTTAGATTTACATAGTAACTGTTTTGCTTCCATATAGTCTGTAATTAATCTTCTGTTCATTGGTCTAGATTTCAGTTTGGTAGAATTATCTAGCAACAAGTTAACCTTTATAACCCCATGATCACTGAACATCAACGGTGGTAAAACTTGACTTGAAGTAACAGTAATTTCTTTAGGAACACAGACAATTTCTAGTATGTTCCATCCCCTGATAGTCTTTTTTACAATCTGAAGCAATTTCTGCTCCTGAATATACGTTGTGAATAATTTCCTTACTAATGTTGTTGAATGAATATTATTCCGGTCTGTTTCTGGTAAATTTAAGTCCCCAGCTAATATTATTGTCCCCTCCTGTGTTTCATGCAAGAAAAGTATGAATTCCTCTAGGTCATCTGCACTTGACTTTGGTGGTCTATACACTCCAACAATTGTTATATGCTCCAGGGTTGTCTTTATTGTCACAGCAACACAGTCTATAGTATTGGTGTTATCATTGAACATGTAATATCACAGGTCTCATAACTATCTTTAATCCCTATAACACCACCATCTGATTTTTTGTTAGAATGTCTGTTACACTAAAAATATTGATACCCTAACAGAACTGGTTTCTAGTCATTGTTCTTTAACCATGTTTCACAAACAGTAACATCTGTTTTGTGGGAACGTAGCAAATTTTACAATAAAAAAAACATTATTATTAATGCTCCTAGCATGAACAACCATCAGAGATGCATTAAATGTTGCTATCTGTGAAATGTTAAATTTTCGACCTGGCAAAAATCCTGATGAGTGTTTGTAAAATATTACAAAATATCTGCTGCAAAAATTCTCTTTCCTGATGTTGACAAATGCACACCATCCTGTCTGAACACACGTGCACCTCAAACTAGTCTTGGATGCTCTACACATTTCCAATTTTTAAAACAGGACATTTTTTTATATAGGTATTTACCAAAAAAAATCTTTTCATTCACAGTGACGTGACTATCCTTTCTATAGGTGATTTATGAAAAATATGTCCTAACACCAGTACAAGCTAAGCTATCTAAGAGGGCTGTCAGTTCCCTTCTAACAGTCAGAGAATCCTTGTGGATGAGATCATTTGTACCGACATGAATAAAAACAGATACGTACTTCCTTACATTAAGGCATTCCAAGGCTTGTCTCACATCTTCTATTTTTGCTCCTGGCAAGCATAACACTATTAGATGTTCATTATCATCTCTGCAAATACAAGTATCAGTTACTCTAATAACTGTATCTCCAATTACAAGAATATATTTGCTAACCAGCTGTGAAGGATCTTCAACTTCTAATACTGTAATATCTGCTCTATCAATTATTACAAAGGTTAGATCTTCATCACCATTAGCCTTATTAATCCCACTGTTTTCATTGTGTAGTAAATTCCATTCAGCTGACATTGTAAATCCACAACTTCAGCCATGTAGTCAACATCTGTCTTTTTCTTCTTTTTTCTTACAGTAATGTTCTTCAATCCTTCCACATTCAATTTTGATTTCTTCCTTTTCACCTGCCCCTTGCCTCTTTTTTCTACCTTCTCTTTTGGAAAAAGTATGTTTTTTTCTGTAGACTGAAGGTTTACTGATAGAAAAATATTATCATTCCTTCTAACCTGTGTGTTACATAACAAAGTAGTGTCCTTTTTAGTACATATTCTCTTCACTTCAGACATTAATCAGTTTCTTTTTCTTCTTTGGTTGTGAACATCTTCCTTTTTTTCTATTTTTGTTTTCTTCTAAACAAACTGGACCCTCAGATTGCTAACTAATTGCATCCAGGATTCCAAAGTTGTCAGCAGCATCATCTTGTTTCATAGCGGTTGAATGATCTTTGCAGAGAATAGATCCATCATTTCCTAAAATTGTTCTGTTTGTTCTTTGCCTAACATTATCTATCTCACCAGTCCAGTCATTAATATATGAAACAATGGTTCTCCAAACTGTGCCAATTGCACCAGTGCAATCATCATTAAGTCTAGATTTACTTCTAACAATGGTAAGCAAATCATCCAACTTTTGACACAAGGAACACAGATCACCAGTGTTATCAGCTGTTACCTTTAAATATGCATAGCATTTATTACACTGTCCAAGATATTTGTGCATTAGCAAATCATTAATTGCATACTTATTTAAGGACTCCATATTCAGCTTCAAAAAATAAAATATTGTAAAAGAAAAGAAAAGAATAATCAAAATCAGTTACCACAGAATTCAGAGAGAATGTAAATCAACTTCTATGACAAAAAGCACTCAAGCAATATACAACTAAATACTTAAGTAAAGTAAAGTTGTTCTGACCGTACACATTCTGCAAGCCAAACAAAAGCTGTAATTCCTTCATATCACGCATGATGCAGTCGTACTTCTTTTTAACAGTAATGATCAATAAATCAATAATAAGATCAATAAATCACAAACCAAGGTAGGATTGTTTACATATGCTCAGGATTTTCAAAAAAAAATATATGAATCAAAGTAAATCTTGTTAACAAGCTATCCTTTCCTGCCTACAAACAGTGAAAAACAATGATAACCAATAAATTATAAATTCAAATAAAAACTTCTCTTACCAGTCAACTCCACAGTAAATCATAAACCAAAGTAGGATTGTTTAGATATGCTCTGGATTTTCCTGTCTGCATTCTGTGTGAATTTATAGCTGTATAGGCCCCTTGGGATGGCTAGAGCTTGCATGTCTAAAACCTATCCCTTTCTAACAACCAACAGTGAAATTAAAGGTAAAACAACAAAATATGAATAAAAGTGAATCTTGTTAACAAGCTGTCCCTTTCTACCTACAAACACAGAAACATAGTGACAACAAATAAAATATAAATTCAAATAAAAATTTCTCTTACCTATCACTTCCACAGTAAATCACAAACCAAGGTAGGACTGTTTAGATATGTTCAGGATTCTTTTTAGTACTACATATCTACCATTATTATCTTTTTATCCTCTTCTACTGCTATTGGAGCTCCTCTTGCAATTAATCTAAGTATTCCTCTTTTCCTTTGACCCAGATATTCCACTGAATAACCATCCTGAAAACCTTTCTTTAACAAATGCACATGTTCATTTATTTCCAAATGTGTCTCTCCTGTATTATAGCTATTTGTACTGTATATTTTTAATATAGTTCACAACTCTTTTTTTGCATATATCTGTGAGACCATTAACATTTAAAGATAATATTGAAAGGATCATTATGTTAGAAAGTTATTATTCCCATCTTTTATTTGTAACAGTGTTATTATACATTTGTTTCTTGTCATATCCATTTGAGCCCATGTCACATCTTAGAAGACTTTTTGTTTTATTGAAAGCCCTCAATCAGAATAAAAAAAAAAAACAAATAAAACTCCAAAACACCCCCAAAACGTATTAACTTAATATGAACACAGAAAACTATGTACATCTTCAAATATTGAAGTTTTACCTTCCTAATAGGAACAGTTGTCCCAAACTAACAGCCAAAATCATATACTTGGATTAACGTGAAAAGAAGGTTATTTATGCTAAGATGCATGGTACAGCCTGTGGTTCTACTAAGTGCTGCCTGTTTTTGTCTTATCTTTATTGCTCTCACAGAATGAGAAAACACTTGAATGCTTTTAGAAAACGTTATCTCATAGCCATTGAAAGAAAGACATAAAAAGAAACTCTTTATCAGATTGTCTCCATGGAGGCATGAGAACCAAATACAGGATTGCTTCTACTACTTTATTTATTTGTTTATTTATTTGTCAGAGGAGAGTTTTATTATATTCAATGTTCTTTATTTATTTATTTATATGCTTTCTTTTAAAACTTGTTAGTATGCAAAGCCAAGAGCCTTGATCCAGTTATTCACCTATGCAAGAATGAAAAAAGCACATAATTTTTCTTGTATCATACTCTTTTGAACAGTCTTTTTCACTTTTTTAACATTGCAGTGCCTACATTTCTTAAAACTGAACAGTGCAAAAGAGAAAAAAGGAAAAAACAAGGGCACTTCTTTACTTTAGTATTCCCATTACACTTGAAAATAACTGATAAAGCTGTACTTTATAGCATGGAGGTATCCTGCACTATACAGATGTTACTGTTAAGACCAAACATTTTTTTTTACTTACAGTTAACTGTTTCCTTCCTCATCCCCTCTCCTAAGTGTTCCTCCAAGCATTAATGACATGAAGTAAGGCATATGCTTTAGAGTCCACTACAAGTTTAACAAAGTCAAAAACATCTAATATTTCCAGGTTTTCTTGTTTAGTTGTGTTTCACAAATATAATCAATGCTTTACAATCCCACATTCATTTGTCAATTTCTGAGTTGTTTTTTTTTTCTTTTCCTTTTTATCTCCATCTCCCAAATCCAGTATCTACTTCCTTTCTAACATATTTTCGGTTCTTCTAGTCGACTCTTGTACTTTTTCTGCCTCTCAAACATTTTCTGTTGAAACACTGGAAAAGGTTTCACTGGCACAGTTTCTCTGTGGTCTTTATTACCATAAGAACAAGAAGTAGAATCTCCTTCTGTTTCGCAGCTCACTTTTTGTTGGACAAACTTTGGTATTTCTTCCTTAGCTTGTTCTGCATCAATAAATGATTTTGTCCCTCTAAGAAACATTTTCTGACGATAGCTGGATATAGCAGTTTGAATCTCATGCCTGCTTCTCAACATTCCCCAATTAGTACTGGAATAACCCTACTCCTCTTCTGCCTGGTGTACAGAGAATAATCTTTTTTCACACACACTCTGCTGTCTTCCACTTTTAGTACTTTGTCCTTCTGCCACAGTTTTGTCAGAATCAAGTCTTTCTGCTTGTAGAATTGCATCTTTACTATTAACTCATTCACTTCAATGGAGCTCAGGAAGTTTGCACTGTAACTTCCAATTGGCGGAGCCTAAGCTTTTTGATAGAATCAAATTATGTCCTCACATTTCAAACAAATGTTCATATCTCTGGAACCATAGGGTTTATGAAAGCAGTATAAATGGCAAACGCTTCAGCACAAATGTTTTTATAGTGGTAGCATTATTTAGGTTCTAGGTCTCAAACCAAATTTTATAAGTCACAGTAAACACAGTAACTTGTAATAGTTTGTACACAACTTACAATATTTCAGCAACCACTCAAGTTACACACATACTCTCAGCAGCATTTTATTCAGCTAGCCAAGAGCTTTCATATTATGCTGAGGAGGTCTGTTTGTGTTAGTTGGTTGTGGATATAGTTAGAAAAATGTGAAAATTATATCTATATAAATTAATCTCATAAAAACAACAGATCTGAAGTAGGATTGTTCATTTGTCAGCAACCTGTGGGTTACGGATCCGATATCGGATCCGAGCCGGCAACTTGTTTCAAGCTAATGGATCCGAGCTCCTAGCTCCTCCCTTCACCCATAATCCCCTGCTAACCCTCCATGACCTCAGATCTAGTTTGCCGCACTTGTGATGGCTGGATCCTTTTCTTGAGCTCCGCAGATAAGTGAAAAAAGTTAACTTTTTTCTAGCATTTTTCGTCAGGAATTTCTGTTTTAGTTTAAATTAATATTTGTAAAGTGTGTCTGAGTTAGGTTCCCTATTTTTTAATTAATACCCTCCCTTCGCTGGTCGCTAGTGTGTGTTTGTTGAGTGTCTTTTGGGGCCTGTGTGTGTGTGTAGTTGTTTTTTCTTTTCCTTTTTAGTTAAAAAAAAAAAAAAAAAAAGGGAATGGCTGAGGCCCCAAAAGCCATATTTTCTAAATGTACCGAGTGTGGCCATAAGCTCTCCCCGGCTGATGGCCATACTCGGTGCGTTCGGTGCCTTGGGGTTGAACACCTCACCTCAGGCTGTACTATCTGTGCAGCGTTCAACCCCAGGGCACTGAAAGAACGGAGGTCGAAGCTGGTCCTGGCAGGACTTCTACCCCCGGATTCAGCTTTGGCTTCCGCTACCTCTGCTACTCCCATGGCTCCATCACAGCCTGTGGTGGTTGCCACTCCTGCCTCCCTGCCTCCGACTGGGACTCAAATTCCCGCTAAAGTGGCAGAGGACAAAGAGGCCAGGAGGGAGAAACGGAGGGAGAAGCACCACAAGCGGTGGGCCGAGACCTCCGTTTCGGCCCCGCCAGCTAAGCGGGCTTCTCCCTCCATTGCTTCTAGGTCTCCTCCTCCTCGGCTCCGATCCCCTTTTTTCTCCCCGGGGCCCGAGGAGGAGGAGACCCGATCTCCGTCGAGATCATCAAGGCGGCATTCCAGGCCTGCCTCGGTGGCCTCTTCGAGATCCACTTTCAGCTTATCAGATGCAGACTTGGACCGGATGATGCGAAAGTTCATCCAGGCCCAGCTGCAGATGGGAGTGCTCTTGCCTCCCCCCCCTCAGGGGGGGAGCTCGACACCTTTTTTCCACCCAATTGCTCCTTCTCCGACCCGCTACCTGGGTTCGGAGCGCTCGGAGTGCTCGGAGCCGAGCAGCCTTGGAGCCGGGGGTGGGTCAGCTCCGACAGTACTTGGTACTTCGGATCCGACTCTACCCTCGAGTCTGTCGGATCCGACCTCTCGGAGCCGTGGTCCGAGCTTCGGATCTGGGGGATTCAGTGTTCCTTCAGCTCCGTCCAGGTCAGAGCACACTGGTCCCTCGGATCTGACGGTCTCGGCGCTGGCTCCGATCCCTTCATTGGATCCGAGTGGGAGCCGACTTTCGGATCCATTGGAGAGTGGCTCTCCCTCGGCATTCGATGTTGTGGAGAGGGCTCTGTTGAGAGCATCCGGACCCCCGGTCCTTGCATCGACTCCTCCCTGCACTCCCTCTCTGCTGGGCCAGGCTTCCATCACCCGGCCAAAGGGACAGCCTGCTTCGATGTCACAGACAGTTCCATTGGAACAAGATGTTGCTGGTGAGCCTCCTCGGACAGTCCCCCTGAGGAAGATCCCCACAAGCATAAGTGCAAAAGGAGGCACGTGGACTCCCCTGAGTCCTTAACCGAGGACACGGACTTGGAGGAAGGGGAAGGCTCCCCAAGATCACCCCCTGAGGATGTCTACTTTGGAGACATCATGGAGATGCTGAGAATCAGAGGTGGGTGGTCTGCCCCCAAGTCTTCCTCTGATGAGTCCGTGTTTCTGGAGGCATTCAAGGCAGGCCCGTCTACCTCCTGGGTGTCCCCTACAGCCGATCCCCTGGTGGACCTTATTACGACCAGGGCATGGAAGGATCCGGACACCGTGGAGCCAATACCGAAGCGACCGGATAGGATTCTTAGCCCCCCCTCAGACCGGTCACATTAGAGTAAGGGCCCCCCTGTAGATGCCATGTTGACAGCGGCAGCCACAAAGAGGGAATTGGCTCAGGAGAGTCCCTCAGTCCATCCACCGAGCAAAGAGTCCCATTTGATGGATCGCTTAGGGAAGCGAGTCTTTAGTTCAGTGACCTTCTCAGTAAAGTCTCTGAACTATATGGCACATGTCATCAGGATGCAGCGGGATCTTATCAAAGAATATGCTGCATCCCCCCGTGAGTCCATGTCAGAGGAGGATAAACAATTGTACTCCACCTGAATGGCCACTCTGAGATCTATTTCAAACACCTCTATGCGGCTGTTGTCCCACGCCACAGAGGGAGCCGCTAGGGCCAGCAGAGCAGGCCTAGTCATGAGACGTCAGGCCTGGCTCCATCATCGTGACTTTACAGAGCCCTTTAAAGCATCCTTCGCGAATGCCCCCTTTGATGGTTCTGCCCTTTATGGCAAAACAGTTCGTGAGACGCTTGTCCAGAGTGAGAAGGACGGGAAGACGTTATCTGCCATCGGAGTCCGCTTCTCTGCTCCCCAGCGGTCCTTTTCAAGGAACCAAAAGGGTCAGAAGAAGATGTGGTTCCGGAAATCACAACATTCCCAACCAGCTCCGGACAACCAGTCCTACCGTGGCAGAGGTGGACAGGGAGGACGTCGCCCCAGGGGCAGAGGGGCTCAGAGAAATTTCGGGTCCAGAGAACCTTTCTCTGAGCGGCCCGCGCAGCAGCCCTGAGGGGTTGCCCGGCTGCTCCACTCTGGAGGCAGTCGGGGGGGCATTTTTCAAAACATCTAGCAGCATGGGAGTCCATCACAACAGACCGCTGGGTGCTTCGCATCATATCCAGAGGGTACAAAATACCAATTTTCCATGTCCCCCAATCCAAGAACCTCCCCGATGTACCACCTGATCACAGGGAGGCCACAGCTGCAGAAATACAGCAGCTGCTAAGAAAAAGAGCCATCCAGCCCGTCCCCCAAGACCAGCTTGGATTAGGGTTCTACTCCAGGTTCTTTTTGGTGCCAAAAAAGATGGGGGACCTGAGACCCATCCTAGACCTTTCCCGCTTGAACCTGTCAGTAACCAAGGAAAAATTCCGAATGGTCACTCTTCAATCTATCCTCCCCCTTTTGAGGGAGAACGATTGGATGTGCTCTATAGACCTCAAGGATGCATATTACCACATCTTAATGGACAAACGATCCAGGAGGTTCCTTCGCTTCCGGCTGGGAGCCAGTCACTACCAGTTCACGGTCCTTCCCTTTGGCCTCACCACAGCCTCCAGGGTGTTCACCAAAGTGTTAGCAGTGATTGCGGCCCACCTGAGACTCCAGAGAATTCAGGTCTTCCCGTACCTGGATGACTGGCTCCTGACCGCACCAACAAGGCATCTACTTTGCTCGGCCAGAGACTTCTTTCTCCATCTAGCCCCGCAACTAGGCATTACTATCAATGTCGGCAAATCTCTACTGGCTCCAACACAGATCATAGAATTCATAGGTGCCAGAATAAACACCAGAGATTTGCGAGCCTTCCTAACTGCCAAGAGAATCAGAAATCTACAACTTCATGTGCGGGCTATCCTTCATTCAGAGGCTTCACCAGCGGAATTGATCCTGAGGGCACTAGGCTCCATGGCAGCAGCGATTACACTCCTTCCATGCGCCCGTTTGAACATGCGAGTCCTGCAATGGACTCTGTTAGTGCAATGGTCCTTCCTATCCCTTCCTCTCCACCATCCCATTGCTATCAGCAAGGCTTGCAGAAGGGCGCTACTATGGTGGCTCCAAGCATCGAACTTCCATACATGCCGTCCCTTCTGCACCTCTCCCCCTATCGCCACTGTGACCACGGATGCTTCCCGCCTTGGGTGGGGGGGGTATTACTCAGGCAGGACAGTTCAAGGCACGTGGAACGATACAGAGACCTCCCTGCATATCAACGTTCTGGAGATGAGAGCGGTGCTGTTGGCGTTGCAAGCACTTCAGAGCTTCCTCCCTGCAGGAACGATTGCAATTCACTCGGACAACATGTCAGTGGTCTGGTATATCAACAAACAGGGGGGGAACCAGATCTTATCCTCTTTGCCGCGAAGCCATGAGAGTGTGGGAATGGGCGATCTCCTCCAACCGCTTTCTGATTGCAACACACATTCCGGGGAGGACCAACATCCCTAGCGGACAAGCTCAGCCGCACCCTTCTTACCCCTTATGAGTGGTCTCTCAATCCTCTAGTAGCGAAGCAGATATTTGCAACATGGGGGCAACCCTGCTGCGATCTTTTTGCATCTCCCTCAAATGCCAAATGTGACAATTTCTTCGCTCTAATCCCCCCACCAGGGGAATCTCCAAGAGACACTCTGGTGCATGCTTGGCCACCCGGTCTACTCTATGCCTATCCTCCTCTTCCAATGATGATACAACTCTTACAGAAAGCCTCGTGGTTGGGGAGCAAGATGATTCTCATTGCCCCATTCTGGCCTCGACAAATTTGGTTCCCTTACCTGTGGTCTCACCTTGTGAATCACCCTTGGATTCTAGATCCCATTCCGGATCTCATCTCCCATCCATTGGACTTACCAACTCCAAACCTGGACAATCTGAAACTTACAGCTTGGTTGCTCCAGTTCCACTCCTAGTTAGGACTCCCGGTATCTCTTCACCAGTCAAATCCATCCTCGTGGCAGCACATAAGCCCTCCACCAGGAAAGTGTATCACAGCAAATGGAAACGTTTTTTCCATCTGGGTGGAGCGCCGCGATCTAGATCCCTTTACGGCTCCTCTTCCATCCATTTTAGATTTCCTAACTGAACTCTTTCAAGAAGGCGCTAGTTGTTCAACTGTCAAAGTGCAATTGGCAGCCATTTCTCATTATCATGTGGGACATGATACAGGACCCTTGATGTCAGCCAAATTGTGTAAAACCTTTCTCAAGGGTACCTTTTTACTTAGACCTCCTGTAAAAGAAGCCGTACCCCCATGGGATCTTACTTTAGTTCTTCAAGCCTTGACTGCTCCACCCTTTGAACCCGCTGCTTCAGTAGATCTCAAATTCTTGTCATGGAAAATAGCATTCCTTGTAGCCATTACTTCAGTGAAAAGAGTGTCGGAACTTCAGGCTCTTTCTGTAAAGCCTCCATACCGGATTTTTCACCCTGATAGAGTGTACCTCAGGATCAGTCCCTCCTTTCTTCCCAAGATACCATCAGAAACCAACATAAACCAATCCATAAATTTACCAGTTTTCTTCCCTAAATATCAAAATAAGGGTGAATACAAGCTGCACTCATTGGATGTTCATAGGCAGCTTCGTTTTTATACTCATAGGATGGCTGGCCATAGACAATCTGACCAGCTGTTCGTTTCCTTTGCCAAATTTAACTTGGGGAAAGCTATCTCTAAAGTATCTTTATCTCGCTGGATTTCCCAATGTATCCTACTAGCTCATCAAGCCTCGGGTAGACCCGCACCAGAAGGAGTTTGTGCTCATTCCACTCACTCCATTTCTACTTCTGCGGCTTTCAAGTCTAGAGTTCCTTTGGATGATATTTGTTCTGCAGCCACTTGGGCTTCATCTCATACCTTTATCAACCACTACAAGCTAGACCTGCTTTCTAGATGGAGAGCATCCTGTGGCTCTGCGGTGCTTCGTAATATCCTTCCATGATGGCCACCCAGGGTGCAGGTAGCTGGGGACTCTGTCCCACAGGTTGCTGACAAATGAACAATCCTACTTCAGATTTAGAAGTTATGTACTCACCATAACGTTCCATCTGAGTAGGTAGTTCATTTGTCTGCAACCATCCCCCCCTCCTTCCCCCTGACCTTCTTTGGATCTATTAGTTTTTAGATATCCTTTGTTGGATATATATGGAGAGGCAAACGCGATCTGAGGTCATGGAGGGTTAGCAGGGGATTATGGGTGAAGGGAGGAGCTAGGAGCTTGGATCCATTAGCTTGAAACAAGTTGCCGGCTCGGATCCGATATCGGATCCGTAACCCACAGGTTGCAGACAAATGAACTACCTACTCAGATGGAACGTTATGGTGAGTACATAACTTCTAATTAATATCTGTTTACCTGCACTAGACAGAAGTCAGATATTAATGCAGTTGAGTTTACTGTTGTGTAAGCTTTAAGATGAAATTTTTTAAAACATTGTACTTAGCATTGTTTTGGAATTATTGATGCAAATATGAACAAGCAATGTTTGATGCCTAGAGGCATCAGTAGGAGTTAACTGCAGATGCACCTGGAGGCGTCACTCAGATGTAATGAGTGTGGGTTGTTTTCTTGGGGCCAGATTTGGACCATACACACAACGTGCCCTTTCGATTAACAACTCCTGCTGTGGAATACCAGTCCAGTTGCTTATTTGTGCTTTCATAAAGTTAATAGAGTTTGTTCCTTCCAGCTTCTCTGATACAGCAGAAAGTCACAGGTCTTCCCTGTGTCCTCTGTCCTCTAATTCTATTAGTTTTTGAAACATCTTTTCTTGAGCAGTCTGGCCACGATGGTGCAGTGGTTAGCATTGTCACCTCACAGCAAGAGGTTCGCTGGTTCCATTCTCAGCTGGAACTCCTTCTGTGCAAAGTCTGCATGTCCTCCCTTCCCTTCAGTGAGTTTTAAAGACATGCAGGTAGGCGTGTGTGTATATGTGTGCCTTCTGTGAAGGTTGGGTGCTGGGCTGGCAACTCAACACCGTAAAAACACCACTGCCAATCAATCTGTGGACTGGTGATCCATTGTGGTGACCCCCTAAGCAGGAAAAGCCGAAAGATGTTACTTTTTTTTTCTTGAGCAGTCTCATATTCAGCCAGCCTTTTCTTCATTTTGATTTCTGATTTTTGCAGTTTTATGGCCTCATCTGAGTATCTGTTTAAAGCTTTTTCCATTTTATCCTTTTATTAATTAAGTTCATTTAGTCCATCAGTGTTTTGTTTATTTTAAACAGCTCTGAGTAATTTTTCCTTATTTTTTCCGCTAGGTTACTAGAAGTCATGTCTTGTACCAAAGCTGGAGCTTGTACTGCTTTTTGCTGAACAGCTGCAGAATTCTTCTCAATCAGTGTTTTTCCTCACCTTTTTGTGATTGATTTTCTTTCAGGTTCTCTGAATTTTTTTTTTCTTGCTGGTATCCAGGCAGTGCACTTACTAGCCAGTTACTGAAATTTACCCCCCCCCCCCCCCCACCACCAAAATGAGTTCACTAGTTCTCCCTTCTGGGTTTCTGTTTTCACACTGGAAGAGCTGAAATTAAGTTGTTGCTGAATTTGCAGCCATGTTGGAAGTGTCACAGTCCATAGTTCTTGGTAATTTGTCATCATCATCATCCCACTTTTCCTGTTTTATACATGAAGCCAGGGTGTAACAGTAGCTGTTGCCACCTCCCTAAATTCACTGCTACTATGCTTCCTTTCTCCCTTGATAGACATGCCCGCCAGTTATAGATCTTTGGTCATACAATATATGCCATCTCTTAGCTGGGCATTCTTGTTCTCTCGCCTGTTTCATGCTTCTAACAAATCTGCTTTACCAAATTATCTTCTGTTTTTCTGCTTACATGACTGAACCAATGCATTCTGTACTACACCTTCTTTGCTTGCAATTGGGACTATTGTGGCTTAAGCTTTGATGTCTTAAGTGCTGCATCATCCCATAGTGACAATTCTACTACTCATTTCAGGCACTTCAACTCTACCAGTCAAAACGTTCTCAGCTTCGTTGCCCATGCTCCTGTGTCGTAAGGCTGCAGTTGGCTACACCATTGCTTTATATACCTTACTTTTCAACTTCCTTCAACTTCCTTGGAATTCTTCTGTTACACATGGCTGTTACACCTCTGATTCTAGTTTTAGCCTCCTCATTCAGATTTCCCCTTTCCACTGATACACCTTCCACATACTTGAAACTGTTAACCTGTTCCATTATTTTCCCTTCAATCTCAATTTTCAGCATATGTTGTCTTTCTTTATTTGCTGCCATGCCCACTGTCTTGTCTGTATTCAATTTCATATTTTATGTCTTCAGGTTTGCTTACAAGACTTCTGTCAGTTGCTTATGCTCCAGTTTGAGACTATGTGTAGTTTACTTTGTTTGTATATAGCTGCTTAACTGATGTGTCCCTACTGACCTATTTGGTAATGTAGTCCATCACTGCTATCAACAGGAATGTCTTCAAAAAACCCAGGTGCACACCCACTCCCACAGAAACCTCTCTGTGAGCCCTAAAATTCACTATATGTGCATCATTGGAACCTTATGCATAGTCAGCCCTGATTTTGCCAATTCTTGCAGGACGTTGAGCTATCTCAGAACTCCCCAAAATCAGCATTCATGGAACCTCGTATGATTTATTCATGTTCAGGAATGTCCATTTGAACTCCTTGCTCATCTCTATCCTCTGCATTGTTTAGCTCATTGCAAACATCAGGTCCTCTGTACTGCATCCTGATCTGAAGCAGAGCTACTCATCTAACATCTTAGTCTCCCCTACCTTTTGTATACATTTGTCAGTCAGCATTTCCATCACTTGCAGTGTGACAAGAGATGGATACCATTGTACTTCCTAAAGTTGTTAATACACACTTTGTTCGAATACTTATCCTCCATTCATCTGGGATGTGCCTCTGTCTCTACACTATACTGAGTACCTTTGGAAGTCATTTCTCTGCTAATTCACCCAACATCAAAATCGTGTCTGCTTTGACTTTGTCTGATCTTGCCATTTTTCCTGACTTCATTTTTCTTAGTGAACTTCATAATTCTTTTAAGGTGGGTTTTCCTTTATCATTCATCATTGGCTATGTGTGCAGCAGTACAGGTTCTACTAACAGTCTTGCTAGTATTTCTTTATAGGTATACATTTCAAATGCTTAGGCACATCAGTTTTAGGAACAAAGACAGTGTTTTTAATCCTTATATAGTATCGTAATGTATTTTATTAATAATCCGTGAGTGGGTAGGAGTATTGCTTGATTTATTAACATCCTGGCATGGTTTGGTCATGAGTCTGAAGCCCAAATGATCAAATAAAAAGCCAGCCATGGGTAAACAAGCAGTACCCAAACACAGAAATAGATTATTGCTACTATACAATGTTATTGTTTTAAAGAATGACTTGTTTGTTTAAATAATGGCATAGAATTTCAGATCTTCTTTCCTGTTCTATTTGTTCTCACTGTCGTGAACACATGAGGACAACTTTCTATTTAACTGTGTCTGCATACCACCATGTATCTGATAACGATTAAGTAGTACATTAGGTTATATGCACTTTCTGCTAGTTTTGTTTTTAAGAGAGTCACTGGGGTTCATGTATACCATAAAGATCGACTGCCAATTATTAGCAGACCAGAGTTCTGCTGTGGCGACCCCTAACCGGGAAAAGCCGAAAGAAAAACAAACAAACAACTGGTGTTCATATATACTGCTGTTTACATAAGGATGCTTGCAGATTACTGGCATCTTGGTTTAAAATATTTTTTTAAATATTTGCTCTCCATCACACTCCCCCATCTGGCTCCCTGTGATAGGGGATTGGCTAAGTATCTTTCAACAGAGGAAGCCTAACCCTACCACAGAAGGTCAGTTGTTCAGTCTTTTAGTGCCAACTGTTAAGACTCACACAGTTGAATCTTCTGAGCAGCCTGCATTGGTGGATTACAGCTTCTGTACTCAGATGTGATTCTTTTGGGAACTTCCCTTCCTCATTATTATTATTATTCTTATGCACTTTGGATTTCTGTTTTAGTCTTAATATATAATATATATATATATATATATATATATATATATATATATATATATATATATATATATATCAATATATATATCTATATGTACACACACACACACATATATATATATATATATATATATATATATATATATATATATATATACAATGTATGTGTTTGAGTATTAAGTTTTTATTTTAGTATTCTTGCCATTTACTACATCTTTTAACCCCCTGGGAATTCTCACTTACTATTGCATTGTTTGTATGCTTACTACTGCTTTTATCTAGTTTTCTACAATGTTTTATGACATACACTGAAAAATGAAGTTCTGTGATGCCAGCTGAAAACTAGAGACTGCTTCATGCATGTAGTTTGGGGTGTCAGGAGGCCTGTTGTCTCTGTTTATCTGCTTCATTTTGAAGTTCTGACAAGAAAATATTGCATTATTCACATTTTTCTTCATTTTTATGATATTTACTTCTGATGTAACACTGCTTTAACCATTTTATTTTTAAATAGCAATTTCACTGCAAATCCCTTTATTTACATTTTTTGTTGAGGCTTTTTCATTTCTGACAAGGGAATCTCCAAGTCAGTGCTTACTTATATTGTTTTAAAATGTTGTTATTTGAGTTAAGGGCATATATTTGAGATTTATTTTTTTCTCACTGTTTGGCCAAGTGAATTTTACCTACCGTGTGTGCTGTTGTTTACTACACTGTAAAGATTGGAGAGCAAGGCTTTACACAATTTAAACTACTTCTACTATATTTTATGCAGTTTAGCCCTATTTGCTATGCGGGAACATAATTTATATTTTCTACTATCACTGCTCATTGTTAACCCTTAATAGTGTCATTGTATTATTCTGGCTGGTATTTTTCCCCTGACATGAAATATCTTGATACAGCTGTCCCCTACTCCCCACTCAAATCCAGTTTTACCTGAAAAGAAAAAAAAAACTCAACAAAAACATGCTTCAACCTGTAAAACTTGTTGTTTCCTTAAGCCAGCCTGTAGACGCCTGTCACCCTCTGATGTGAGTTCTCAGCCTTCTGTGCAACAAGGGTGAGACAGGGATGTTCCAATACCTGGTTCAGATACAGGAAAACCAAACCATTTAGGGGCCAAAGAGGTCCAGGGTAAGAGATGCTTTACCAGACATAATACTCTGTCCCCAGATATTTTGTATTCCAGTGTAGTTCATAGCAAGAAGAAACATAAACTTCACCGCATGACAGACAATCGGGTTATTACCTTGTATAAGGCTGATGTAGTTACCTTAAATGATTTACAGTCAGCTAATCTCGTAAACTAGGCTCCTATTTGGAATTATTGTGGGAGTACCTTCTCTAGAGATCAGTCTAGTGCCACAGATTTTAATGGGTGGGTTCTGATGCAGACAGCAGTGGATACTATGAGTCCATCTAATCTGATTCTTTGAAAGTTGAACAGGTTCGAAACTGTAGCAGGTGTTCACCTTTCCAAAGATGCTAGGTAAATTTAGAGATGTATTTCACAGGAAGCAATCTGGAGCTAGACAGAGATTGTCAAAATGTATGCTCTTATTGAGGATGAAATTCCAAATCTTTGAGGTTCTTAGAATACTTTCTGCTGCTTTATGAATATAATATTCTGTATGATTATTGTTATTCTCCTTAAAGGTCTGCATCCAAAATTCCAGTCTCTGCATGTTTCTTGAGCTTCCCCCTGTTTCATCATCCTTTCCACTTTGAATTATAGATGTTAAGTTGTCAATATCACCTTCATTCTTGCTGGATGGGTTCGGAGCCGAACCTCGGCTCCGACTCGGCCTATACTAAAGCACGAGAGCTAATTTTATTGGCTTGAGGCAACCCTATATCCCATGATGCTAGGCGGTAACTACCCAGATCTCGTTTGTCGCTTTCGCTAGCGAGGTGCTCTTTTTACCGGCTCACAGGTTAGTGACTAAATTTAAGAAAAATTCTAGTTTTTCTACTTAGTTTTCCCATTATATTGTCTAAATAGGCTAGTTTTACTGTTATTTCAAATTTTAGTTCCTATTTTTATCCCTTATCCCAGTTATACTCCCCACCCTAGGTTAGGCCTTAGGCCCTTCCGTTTTTTCTTAAGTTCCCTCACAGGGATTCTTAGCTGTGTGTGTGTGCCTTTAGTATCCCTGTATCCCTGTCTGTTTGAGTGTGTGTGTTTCTAACTTTAGAATCTTGTTTTTCTTTTTGACGGCAATATGTCGAAAGAGACAAAGGTCTCAGGCTTCAAGAAGTGTGACTCGTGCTGTCAGAAGATGTTGCTGACAGACGGTCACACTTCTTGTGTTCATTGCCTGGGACTCCTGCACCTGCAGGACTCTTGTTCTGTGTGCCATACATTCAGCCCAAGAGTCCTGCAGGAGCGCAGGAATAAATTGATCTTGAGGGGCTTGTTAAAGCCCGAAGGTTCCCCGGCTAAGTCCATGCCAGGGAAGCCTTCGAAGCCATCCAAACCGTCGGCTCCATGCTCTAAGCCTTCAGATGGTGGCTCACCTTCTGCGACACGATCGGCTCCAGCTGGAGCCGATATGTCTGTATCGCAGCTTCCTGCATCGGCTCCGGCCGGAGCTGATGCTTCTAAGACTCAATCTTCACAGTCGGCTCCGGCTGGAGCCGACGTGTCTATGGCTCCATCGACTCCAGCAATCTCGATGCCCTCCACACATAAGAGGTCCAGATCTCCATCTCTGGAATCTATCCATTCGGCTCCGAGATCACCTTTACTCTCAGAGCGGAGCCATCGGAGCCATTCCTCTCGGTCTTCCAGGCTTTCCGACCATGACTTTGAGAGGGTGGTTAGCAGACTGTTAAAGTCTCAGGCACCTGGCCCAAATGCTTCACAGCCCATCTCATCAGACAGCGGCTACATCCATACAACCTACTATTCCTCCTTCGACTCTGCCCCAGTGTTCGGAGCCGGAGCTCCTCGGAGCTGTGACCATTGTGACGTTGGAGCCGATACCTCCCCCTTCAGCTCCTTTGTCTGCTCCGATCTCGTCCATGATGCCTTCCTTGGAGGGATCCGGGCACTTGGATTCTCTCACTGGCTCAGAGGGGGCGAGTGGCATCGGACCCTTGTCCGATCCCGTTCTCCCTTTCGGAGCGTCGGCGCTGGTGAGTTCGGCCCCGACATCAGCTTTGGAGCCGTCCCTGTCGGTGCCGGCTGGGGTTCCTAGTTCTTCAGAGCGGGAGCCCTCTGGCCTGCCTGATAGGGGTGCCTTCGAGGTCATGAGGAGCGTACTGGCCCCAGTGCCTGCTCTACGGTCAGCTCCATCAGCTCCTCCCACTGTAGTGTCTACTGAGGTCTCTTCCCACTCTCTCGCCTCTGGCCATAGAAATCCAACTCCTCAGGTTTCCCCACTGGGAATATCCTCCTCTTCCGAGGTTTCTCCTGATCCGTCAGGTGAACCCCCACGTAAGAGGACATGTAAGAGGAAGCATGTGGACTCCCCTGAGTCTGTCACATCTGATACCAACTTGGATGAGTCGGAAAGATCCCCAAGGTCCCCCTCTGAGGATGTCTCCTTTTCTGACATCCTTGAAATCCTTAAACAGAGGGGAAACTGGTCTTCCCTTAATCCTTCCGAGGACGAGTCGGTTTACCTGGACACTTTTGGTTCTCGACCCTCCACCTCCTGGGTATCTCCGCCCTTCGACCCCCTTATGGAAGTGGTGGCGCGGAAGGCGTGGACGGCCTCTGATTCGATGGAAGCCACCCCACGGAGGCCTTCCAAATTTATAACAGCCCCTTCGGATAAGCAATTTTTATCTAAAGGTGTCCCAGTTGATGCCATGGTGGTGGCGGCAGCCACCAAGAAGGAACTGGCTGATCCTTCAGTGCCTATCCATCTGCCTAACAAGGAATCTAGGACAATGGATAGGTACGGCAAGCGGATGTTCTCATCAGCGACCTTTGTCATGCGGTCACTGAATTACTTATGCCACTTCACCCATCTTCAAAGAGACATTCTCAAAGAACTGGGTGAGGTTCTACAGGATCCATCAGATGCTGGGTCTCAGGACAATATTAACTCACAGCTAGGAACCATGAATTCCATTGTCAACTCCTCCATGCAGCTTATGTCCTATGCAGCCGATGGAGCGAGTAGGGCCGCAGGCACAGGTGTGGCTTTAAGGCGTCATGCCTGGATGCGGCTTTGCAACTTCGCAGACCCCTTCAAGGCTTCCTTTACTAACTCCCTCTTTGATGGTTCAGCATTGTTTGGACCTCAAGTGAAAGATACTTTGACCAAATGCAAACAAGATGGCAAGACTCTTTCTGCCGTAGGAGTCCGTTTTTCAACCCCATCTAGACCATATCCTAAGGGTCAAAAGGGTGGAAAAATGTGGTTCCGCAAATCACAAGGAGTCACGCCTGATGCAAGAGGTCAGTTTCCCCCTAGAGGCAGAGGGGGGAACAGCAACAACAGACGCCGTCCAAGAGGCAGAGGGGGTCCGCAGAATCAGGGTAGCAGAGAAACCCTCTCTGACAAACCCTTCCAGCATCCCTGAGGTGCTGCCCGACTGTCCACCTTCGGAGGCAGTCGGGGGAAGATTATCGCTGTACCCACAAGCCTGGCTCTCCCTCACTCAAGACAAATGGGTGCAAACGATTATATCCGAGGGTTACAAAATCCCCTTTATCCAAACCCCAACTATTCAAATGGGGTCTCTTCCAGACGTTCCACCCAGTCTAAGGGAACAAGCAGCACTAGAAATATCAAAGCTGCTAAAAAAGAGAGCCATCCAGCCAGTCCCAGCAGACCAGCTAGGATCCGGAGTCTACTCAAAGTTCTTTTTGGTACCGAAAAAAACAGGGGACTGGAGGCCAATATTGAATCTCAGCAAACTAAACAAGTTTGTGAAAAGAACGAGGTTCCGGATGGTCATGCTACAGTCCATTCTACCCCTTCTGGGCAAGGACAATTGGATGTGCTCAGTGGACCTTCAGAATGCGTACTATCACATCAAAATACACAGGCGCTCCAGAAGGTTTCTCCGCTTCTGGCTGGGGGCCAGTCACTACCAGTTCAGAGCCCTGCCCTTTGGTCTCACTACAGCCCCCCGAGTGTTCACCAAATGTATGGCAGTGGTTATGGCTCACCTGAGACGTCAAGGATTCCAGGTGTTTCCATATCTAGATGACTGGCTCCTCACTGCCACCACCAGGCGTCAACTTCTTCTAGCCAGAGATTACACCATTCACATTTGCAAAGGGCTAGGTATCTCTCAAAATTTTGAAAAGTCTGCCTTGTCGCCTTGTCAGTCTATTACCTTCATAGGCGCCACCTTGGACACCATTCAGCTCTCAGCAAAGTTAACAGAGCAGAGGTCTTTGATATTCAAAATCATGTTCACATCCTCCTTCAGAGCAACAAAATTCAGGCCAGGTATGTTCTGAAAGTATTAGGTCTCATGGCGGCAGCCATCATGCTTCTTCCCCTTGCCCGCTTTTACATGTGGCAGAGGGGGGAACAACAACAACAGACGCCGTCCAAGAGGCAGAGGGGGTCCGCAGAATCAGGGTAGCAGAGAAACCCTCTCTGACAAACCCTTCCAGCATCCCTGAGGTGCTGCCCGACTGTCCACCTTTGGAGGCAGTCGGGGGAAGATTATCGCTGTACCCACAAGCCTGGCTCTCCCTCACTCAAGACAAATGGGTGCAGTCAATTATATCCGAGGGTTACAAAATCCCCTTTATCCAAACCCCAACTATTCAAATGGGGTCTCTTCCAGACGTTTCACCCAGTCTAAGGGAACAAGCAGCACTAGAAATATCAAAGCTGCTATAAAAGAGAGCCATCCAGCCAGTCCCAGCAGACCAACTAGGATCCAGAGTCCACTCAAAGTTCTTTTTGGTACCAAAAAAAACAGGGGACTGGAGGCCAATATTGGATCTCAGCAAACTAAACAAGTTTGTGAAAAGAACGAGGTTCCAGATGGTCACGCTACAGTCCATTCTACCCCTTCTGGGCAAGGACAATTGGATGTGCTCAGTGGACCTTCAGGATGCGTACTATCACATCAAAATACACAGGCGCTCCAGAAGGTTTCTCCGCTTCCGGCTGGGGGCCAGTCACTACCAGTTCAGAGCCCTGCCCTTTGGTCTCACTACAGCCCTCCCGAGTGTTCATCAAATGTATGGCAGCGGTTACGGCTCACCTGAGACATCAAGGATTCCAGGTGTTTCCATATCTAGATGACTGGCTCCTCACTGCCACCACCAGGCATCAACTTCTTCTAGCCAGAGATTACACCATTCACATTTGCAAAGGGCTAGGTATCTCTCTAAATTTCGAAAAGTCTGCCTTGTCGCCTTGTCAGTCTATTACCTTCATAGGCGCCACCTTGGACACCGTTCAGCTCTCAGCAAAGTTAACAGAGCAGAGGTCTTCGATATTCAAAATCATGTTCACGTCCTCCTTCAGAGCAACAAAATTCAGGCCAGGTATGTTCTGAAAGTATTAGGTCTCATGGCGGCAGCCATCACGCTTCTTCCCCTTGCCCGCTTTTACATGCGGCTTCTTCAGTGGATGCATTTCTCCCAGTGGTCCTTCCAACAGCTCCCTATGACACACAAGATCTTAATAACTCTGTCTTGCAAAAAACATCTATCTTGGTGGATGGTATCCCCTCAAGTCCATCAAGGCAGACCATTTACTCCTCCCCCCCCCGATCGCCACGGTCACATCGGACGCCTCCCTGATTGGGTGGGGGGGGGGCATTTTCAGGTAAGGACAGTCCATGGCACATGGCAACCTTTCGAATGCCACTTGCACATAAACGTCCTGGAGATGAGAGCAGTGCTTTTGACATTGCAAGCCCTCCAAGACTCTTCCCCTGGGGACTATTGCAATTCAAACGGACAATATATCCATAGTATGGTATATTAACAAGCAGGGCGGAACCAAGTCCTATCCCCTGTGTCGAGAAGCACTCAGACTCTGGCAATGGGCCATCTCTTCTCAGAGGTTTCTGATAGCAATGCATATCCCTGGGAAGTCCAACGTCATAGTGGACAGGCTGAGCAGAGCTATTATCATGCCCCACGAGTGGTCTGTCAAGCAATCGGTGACGGAGGAAATTTTTCAGAAGTGGGGGTTTCCTTGCTGCGATCTTTTTGCAACACCACAAAACAGAAAGTGCCTTGACTTCTTCACTGTTTCCCCCTTTCAGGCCATCCCCCCAGAGACGCTCTAGTCCACGATTGGCCTCGGGGACTTCTATACGCTTTTCCTCCCATTCCATTAATCACACAGATAATTCAGAAAGCTACCGCCTTGAGAGCCAAGATGATTCTCATTGCCCCTTATTGGCCTCGACAGATATGGTTCCCGTTCCTGCATCGTTATCTTTTGGAGCAGCCTTGGCATCTGGATCCAGTGCCAGATCTTTTGGCCCATCAGTCAGGGCAGCTGCACCAATCCCTCCAATCTCTCAACCTCACAGCTTGGTTGCTCCACTTCCGTCCCTAGCCAGGCTTCCAATGATTTCAAATTCTGTCCGGGATATTATCGTAGCTTCCCTTAAGTCTTCCACCAGAAGGATCTATGCTAGTAAATGGCAACGTTTTTCCTTCTGGACAAAGGCGAGGAATATAGATCCCTTCACTGCTCCAATACACTCGGTCTTAGATTTCCTAGCTGAAATTTTTCATTCAGGATCTTCTTCCTCCGCAGTAAAAGTTCAGTTAGCAGCCATTTCAAATTTTCACATAGGCCTGTCGGACTCCAGCATCATGTCCCATAAGCTTTGCAAGGCATTCCTCAGAGGTATCTTTTTACTCAAGCCCCCGATCAAAGACCCCCCACCACAGTGGGATTTAAACTTAGTTTTAACATCCTTGATTCTCCCTCCCTTTGAATCTGCGGCTTCCTGTTCATTGAAGTTACTTTCCTGGAAGACACTCTTCCTAGTCACCATTACATCTGCTAGGAGAGTATCTGAACTTCATGCCCTTTGCATTCGTCCTCCTTATTTAGTTTTCCACAAAGACAGAGTTTCTCTAAGAACTAACCCGTCTTTTTTACCCAAGGTGGCTTCTCAGGCAAATTTAAATCAATCTATTGATCTTCCAGTTTTCTTCCCTAATCATTCAAACAGGGCAGAGCAAAAACTGCATTGCCTGAAAGTTCATCGTCAGCTCCGCTACTATCTGGACAGAACTAAACAAATCAGGAAATCTGATCAACTCTTTTTATCTTATGCAGAAAGTAGAAAGGGCCTTCCGGTATCCAAAGTAACCCTGTCTAGGTGGCTGTCTTCTGTGATTATCTGTATTTTTCAACTCAGAGGTAAAGAATTGCCTTCTAGGCCAAGAGCGTTAGCTACTTCAGCAGCCTTTCAAGCTAGATTGCCAATAGACACTATCTGTGCGGCAGCCACATGGGCCTCTCCTCATACCTTTGTTACACATTACAAATTGGACATGGCCTCCAGAAACAGGGCAAATTTTGGTTCCACCGTTCTCAAGAGTCTGTTCCAATGAGCCACCCAGGATGAACACCCAGGATGAAGGTGCTAGGGACGCGGTCCCATTCAGCAAGAATGAAGGCAAGATTGACAACTTAACATTGAGAAGTTATGTACCTACCACAACGTTCCATGTTAGTTGTCTTCTCTCGCCTTCTTTCTTGCGTCCCGCCCACCATCCCCCTAGCCTGGACAGACCAAGAGGTTTTTCCCCTTCTTCTAAGGGACCTTATCTTGCACTATTCCAAGCGCAAACAGTGGTCCTGGGGTAGCTACGGCTTCAGATAGTGATATTTGGGGAGTTCTTCTTTCTCCTCCTCCACCTCAGTGGGGAGACTGAATTGGCTATTGTTTTCTCAGCCACCAAACGAGATCTGGGTAGTTACCGCCTAGCATCATGGGATATAGGGTTGCCTCGAGCCGGTAAAATTAGCTCTCGAGCTTTAGTATAGGCCAAGTCAGAGCCGAGGTTCGGCACCGAACCCATCCAGCAAGAAAGAAGGCGAGAGAAGACAACTAACATGGAACGTTATGGTAGGTACATAACTTCTCATTTTCTGCTTGTGCTATATATAGGAGCCTTAACTGTGTTGCTCTGAAATACCCCTTCAGATTGGGTAATCACAATCTACCTTGGTCTAATTTGAATATTGCCATCTTCCCCTCCCAGATAAAATCCTTCAGCTCTTTATTAATTGATATCCACAAATTTTCTGTTTGATAAAATATGCTTGGTCTGTATATAAGGCTAAATGGAGCTAAAAACATTTTAACTGCTTGTATCTTACTATCGATATTCATATAACAGAGCTTCCATTTTCTCAGTTTTTGAATTATCTTTTGTTTAGTCTCTTCCCACATATCCTTAGCTGCTGCACTGGAATCATTTTTGATCCATACTCCTAAATACTTAATTTTATCATGTTCCCATAAATATGAATATTGCTGAACCAAGTTGTGTGTGGGTGTATAATTTACCTCAGCTGCATTTGTTTTAGCTTGGACATTGTAAAGCATGTGCTTCTTTTTCTAGTAATAATGTTTTTGTTCATCCAGTTGCTTATAAAAGCTATTTCCCAAAGTTGTATGCTGTCAAACCACGAATGTCATATATTTAGCTAGCTGCTGTGTATGTACCTCATTTTATGTGGGGAAAACTAATTGTAAGCTAAAACAAAGGATTTTACAACATATGTCTGTTATATGTTTATGCACAGAGAGGAATGCTTTGTATCAGCACATCAGGGATAATGTTGGACATTCTTTTAAGTTTATGGTTTTACAGGTGGTTGCAGATAACTTGCGAGGGGGAGATTTGGTTAATCGCATGGAATCTTTTGAAGTTCATTGGATTATTGAACTGCGGGCTGATAGAAGCCCAGGTTTAAATGGGGTTGTGCCACTCAAACATATTTTAAAGGGGTGGGGGCCTTTTACTTAATTTTGATTGGTTCCTTGTGTTTTTAATTCTGTGTGTCATCTGGGTGCTTTGTCTGATGAAGGGATTTTTCCCGAAAGAGCGAATCTCATTGTGTTTTTGTGCGTGTTATTTTATTAAAGTGAGAACTTATAGCCTGGTGATTTGAGTGATTTTGTCTTCTACAGAATTGTTTTTGTATTTTATCACTTTGGACCTTTGGTGCTCCTTCGTTGATTTTTAGTTTCTTTGTTTTACCTTCATTAATTTTGTGTCCCAAAAAGATTTGTAACTGTCGCAAAATGTTCCATAACACTTTAATGTCCCTTTCTGGTTTTGTCAGGTATAAAATAATATCATCTGTAAATAGATCCAGCTTTTCTTGAATACCATACCAATTATATCCCTGAATTTCTGAGTCTCTTATTTTTTGCCAATGGTTCTAAATGTAATGCAAATAACAAAGGTGAGAGAGGACAACCTTGCCCGGTTCCTCTGCTCAAGCAGAAATTATCAGAAAGGACCCCACCCACTTTAATTTTCGCCTCTGATCCCTCATATATTTTATTGTTTTTATTTTATTTAACATTTGTTTACTGGGAAAGTAGAATGGGGCAGATTTCATTTTCAGCGGGGCCCGGGGAGAAATGCTCCAGATGCATGTCTTTGGAATCCTCCTAATCAGTCTTATAATTTTATTAGGGAATGTAAATGCTTCCATTGCCCTGCCCATAAAGTCCCAGCTTACTCTATCAAATGCTTTCTCTGCATCAAGACCCACCAACAACAGTGATATTTTCTTACATTCTGCTATCCCTCTGGATTATTGATATTCTGTTAATGTTGTCAAATGTTTGCCTTCCCTCCACAAAACCCATTGATCCATATCTATCACTTTTGGCATCACTTTTGCCATTCTTTTAACCATTATAGATCTAAACACTTTATAATAATAGTTTAGTTTTGAAATGGGCCTGTATGAAGCTGGATATGATGAATGTTTACTTTCTTTTAGGTAGTACATCTACCACTGTTTTCTTCAAGGATGTTGGTACATCTCCTTCTCATAAAATACTGTTAAACAGAACCTTCCATGTCTTTATCAGCCCCCCCCCCCCCAGCTTCCAAACTTCCACAGGAATACTATCTATCCCTGGGGACTTTCCTGTAGATTGGTTATACATCACCATTTTTATCTCATCTCCTCCTCTCTAACTCTTAGAAATTGAGCTTCATCTACCTTTAACCTTGGCATATTTAACTCTTCCATAAACATTTCTATTTTTACCCTTTCTTGATTTCCATATTTATACAGACTTTTCATAGACTTGCCAAAATATTTCTAATACTTCTACAGGATCTATTGATGTTAAGTTGTCAATCTCACCTTCATTCTTGCTGGATGGGTTCAGAGCCGAACCTCGGCTCCGACTCGGCCTAATACTAAAGCTCGAGAGCGATTTTTACCGGCTTGAGGCTATACTATGTCCCATAATGCTAGGCGTGATATACCCAGATCTCGTCTGCCGCTTCAGCTACGAGGTTGCGTTTTTCACCGGCTCCAGGTCATATTCTAAATTGTTGTATCTTTAGTTAGTTTTTTGATAGAATTTTTCTTAGTAGTTTATTTAATTAGTAATTTTAGAGATAGCGACTAGTCCCCCCCCCCCCCTTTTCTGTAGTTTTTCCCTACCTTTTTTCCACCCTTAAGGTGTTCGGGCCTCTAGCCCTCCCTTTAGTAGTTAGTACAGATTCCTCTTAGAGTGTGTGTGTGGAATTTCTGTCTCTTTTTACTATTAGTTTACAAAAATGTTTTCTTTGTTGGTAGTGTCTTTTTCGTGTGTTAGTGTAAGTGTTAGACTACTGTATCCCCCTGTGGTATCATGTCAAAGGATACCAAGGTATCGGGATTCAAGAAGTGTGACTCGTGCTGTCAGAAGATGTCTCTGACAGACGGTCACACTTCTTGTATGTATTGCTTGGGCCCTCTGCACCTGCAGGACTCTTGTTCCATCTGTCATGCTTTCAGCCCTAGAGTCCTGCAGGAACGCAGAAATAAGCTCATTCTCAGAGGCTTATTAAAGCCTGAAGGTTCTCCGTCCAAACCTATGACTGGAAAACCTTCAAAGCCCGCCAAATCGTCGGCTCCATGTTCTGAGCCGGTGCCGAGCGGCCCTCTTTCTGCCTCATTGGTTCTGGCTGGAACCGATACATCGAGGCCTCAGTTGGCTCCGACTTTGGTGTCAGAGCCGTCCCCAAGTCGAAAGCACTCCAGGTCTCCTTCACTGGAGTCTGTTAGATCAGCTCCGAAATCCCCCTTGCTGTCGGAGTGGAGCCATAGGTCTCACTCCTCTAGGTCTTCCAGGCTCTCGGACCATGACCTCGAGAGGGTAGTCAGTAGGCTTTTGAAGTCGCAGGCGCTGGCCCAATTATTGCATAGCCCATCTCAACAGACAGGGGCTACCCCAACGCCTGCTCAAGTTCCTCCTCCGACTATTCCTTCGAGCTCGGAGCTGGAGGCCATCAGGCTTGCTACCGTGGGGGTGTCAGAACCAATTCTACCTTTATCGGTTCCTTCGTCAGCTCTGATCCCTTCATTGGTTCTGTCCCTGAAGGGATTCGGGTGCCGAGACTCCCCCGTCGGCTCCGAGGGGGCAAGTGGCATCGGACCCTTGTCTGACCCCGTTCTCCCTCTCGGGGCCTCGGCACAGGTGAGTTCGGCCCCGACATCGGCCTCGGAGCCATCCCTCTCAGTGCCGGGAGAAGCTCTCATCTCCTCGGAGCTGGGTCCCTCTTCCCTGCCTGACAGGGCACCTTTGAGGTCATGAGGAGCGTGCTGGCTCCCATACTGGCGCCACGGTCTGCCTCGTCGGCCCCTCCCTCCATGGTGCCTGCTTCGGCCCCTGTCTACCCTCCCGAACCGACACTCCAGGCCACTCCATTGGGCGTTTCCTCCTCTTCCGAGGCCTCCCCTGATCCTGCGGGGGAGCCCCCTCGGAAGAGGACTTGCAAGAGGAAGCATGTCAACTCCCCTGAGTCAGTGACATCTGACACTGACCTGGATGATTCGGAAGGGTCCCCAAGGTCCCCCTCTGAGGATGTCTCTTTTTCTGACATCCTAGAGATCCTTAAACAGAGGGGGAACTGGTCCGCTCTCAACCCTTCCGAGGACGAGTCGGTGTACCTGGATGCATTCAGTTCTCGTCCTTCCACCTCCTGAGTGTCCCCGCCTTTCGACCCACTCATGGAGGTGGTGGCTCGGAAGGCGTGGACAGCTCCGGATACTATGGAACCAACCCCCCCGGAGGCCTACAAAATTCATTACAGCCCCTGCAGACAAGCAATTTCCCTCTAAGGGCATCCCGGTTGATGCCATGGTGGTGGCGGCAGCCACTAAGAAGGAGTTGGCTGACCCTTCAGTACCTGCCCATCCTCCTAATAAGGAATCTAGGACTATGGATAGGTATGGCAAGCGGATGTTTTCTTCAGCGACCTTTACCATGTGGTCGCTGAATTATCTGTGCCATTTCATCTGTCTTCAGAGAGATCTTCTTAAAGAACTGGGTGATACCTTACAGGACCCAACAACTGTGGTGTCTCAGGAGAAGATAAACTCCCAGTTGGGAACCCTGAACTCGATTGTCAACTCCTCCATGTGGCTCATTTCTTATGCAGCCGATGGAGCGAGTAGGGCCGCAGGCACGGGAGTTGCTCTAAGGAGACACGCCTGGATGTGGCTTTGCAACTTTGCTGACCCCTTCAAGGCATCCTTCACTAACACCCCCTTTGACGGTTCTGCCTTGTTTGGACCTCAAGTGAAGAATACACTGACCAGGTGCGAGCACGAGGGCAAGACTCTTTCTGCCATGGGAGTCCATTTTTCCACCCCTTCTAGACCGTTCCCTAAGGGTCAAAAGGGCAGAAAAATGTGGTTCCGCAAACCCCAGGGAGTACTGCCTGACGCACATGGTGAGCTTCCCTCCAGAGGCAGAGGAGGGAATAATAACAGACACCGCCCTAGGGCAGGGGGGTCCACAAAATCAGGGTAGCAGAGAATCTTTTTCTGACAAACCCTTCCAGCACCCCTGAGGAGCTGCCCGACTGTCCACCTTCTGAGGCAGTCGGGGGAAGACTTTCACTGTACCCAGAAGCCTGGCATTCCCTCACACAAGACAAATGGGTATGGTCGATCATATCCGAGGGTTACAGAATCCCATTCATCCACACCCCACAACAACCAAAAGGGCCTCTTCCAGACATTTCACCCAGTCTGAGAGATCAAGCAGTGTCAGAAATTTCAAAGCTGCTATCAAAAAGAGCCATCCAACCAGTCCCAGCAGACCAACAAGGATCCGGAATCTACTCCAAATTCTTTTTGGTACCAAAGAAGACAGGGGACTGGAGACCTATTTTAGATCTCAGCAGGCTGAACAAGTCTGTCCAAAGAACGAAATTCCGGATGGTCACGCTACAGTCTATTCTACCCTTTCTGGGTCAGGACAATTGGATGTGCTCTATAGATCTTCAGGATGCGTACTATCATATCAAAATGAACAGGTGATCCAGAAGGTTTCTCCGCTTCCGGCTGGGAGCCAGTCACTACCAGTTCAGAGCCCTGCCCTTTGGCCTCACCACAGCCCCCAGGGTGTTTACCAGATGCATGGCAGTGGTTGCGGCTCACCTGAGATGACGAGGATTCCAGGTGTTTCCATATTTAGACAACTGGCTCCTTACTGCCACCACCAGGCATCAACTACTTCAAGCCAGGGATTACGCTGTACAAATGTGCAAAGCGCTAGGCATCTCTATAAACTTCGAAAAGTCTGCCTTGTCGCCTTGTCAGCATATTACCTTCATAGGCGCCATGTTAAACACGGTGGAGTTGTCAGCAAAACTACCTACACAAAGAGTTTCAAACATTCGCAGCCATGTCCAAATCCTACTACAGCAGGATAGAGTCCATGCCAGATTTGTACTAAAAACACTTGGTCTAATGGCAGCAACAATCACCTTGCTCCCCCTAGCTCATTTTCATATGCAGATACTACAGTGGATGCTTTTTTCCCAGTGGTCCTTCCAGCAGCTTCCCATGTCACACAACATTCTCATCACTCAGTCATGCAAGAGGCACCTCTCTTGGTGGATGGTCTCGCCTCAGGTGCTTCAAGGCAGACCTATTGTTCTCCCCCCTCCGGTTGCCACCATGACTACGGATGCCTCCCTGATAGGGTGGGGGGGGCATTTTCAGGGCAGGACAGTCCAGGGCACATGGCAACCCTTCGAGTGCCACTTGCACATCAACATCTTGGAAATGAGAGCTGTACTTTTGGCGTTGCAGGCCCTTCAGGACTCTCTTCCCACCGGGACGATTGCAATTCAGACAGACAATATGTCTGTAGTGTGGTACATCAACAAGCAGGGCGGAACCAGGTCCTACCCCCTATGTCAGGAAGTGCTCAGACTTTGGCAGTGGGTGATCTCTTCTCAATGGTTTCTGGTAGCAACGCATATTCACGGGAAGTCCAACGTCATAGCGGACAGATTGAGCAGGGCCATTCTCATGCCCTACGAGTGATCTCTCAACCAGCTAGTAACGGAACAAATATTCAGAAGGTGGAGTCAGCCTTGCTGCGACCTTTTCGCAACCCCTTAAAACAACAAGTGTCAGGAATTCTTCACCCTTTTTCCTCTTCCGGGTCTCCCTCCCAGAGACGCTCTAGTCCACGATTGGCTCAGAGGTTTCTGTATGCCTTTCCTCCCTTTCCCTTAATTACTCAGTTAGTCCAGAAAGCAATTGCCTTGAGATCCAGGATGATCCTCATTGCCCCTTACTGGCCCCAACAAGTTTGGTTTCTGTTCCTGCAACGTCATCTGCTGGAGCAGCCCTGGTATCTGGACCCAGTGCCAGACCTTCTAACCCATCAATCGGGTGGGCTGCACCAATCCCTTCCATCTCTCAACCTCACAGCTTGGTTGCTCCACTTCCAACCCTAGCCAGGCTTCCTTTAATTTCTCAGTCAGTACGTGATATTATCCTTGCCTCTCACAAGTCTAACACCAGAAGGACATATGCTAGTAAATGGAAACGGTTCTCTATTTGGGCAAGAAAAAATCAAGTTGACCCGTTCACAGCTCCTGTCCAAACAGTTCTAGAATTTTTGGCAGAACTTTTCCAAATGGGCTCTTCTTCAGCCACTATCAGGGTACAGTTGGCGGCTATTGCAAATTTCCATGTTGGCTTGTCAGAGGCCAGTATTATGGCCCACAAGCTTTGCAAATCCTTTCTGAAGGGAACCCTATTACTTCGGCCCCCGGTTAAAGATCCTCCTCCACCGTGGGATCTAAATTTGGTACTGTCTTCCTTAATTCTTCATCCCTTTGAGCCATCTGCTTCCTGCTCATTGAAACTGCTCTCCTGGAAAACACTTTTCTTAGTAGTCATTACCTCAGCGAGAAGGGTTTCGGAACTACAATCACTCTCTGTGCGCCCTCCTTATCTTGTTTTTCACAAAGATAGAGTATCTCTTAGGACTAATCCATCTTTTTTACCTAAGGTACTCTCTGAAAAAAAGTCTCAACCAGACCATTGATCTCCCAGTCTTCTTCCCAAATTATACGGATAGAGCTGAGAGAAGATTACATTATTTGGACATTCACCGTCAACTACATTTCTATCTGGATAGAACTAAACAGACGAGAAAATCAGAGCAGCTCTTCCTGTTTTATGCTGAAGGGAAGCAAGGCCGGCCAGTTTCTAAAGTAACCTTGTCCAGATGGTTGACCGCTCTTATCACATTAATCTATCAATTGAGGCATAAGGAACTCCCTGCAAAGCCTAGAGCTCATTCAACTAGAGCATTAGCTTCCTCAGTAGCCTTTCAAGCAAGGTTACCTATGGATTCTATTTGTGCAGCGGCCACATGGGCCTCCCCTCATACCTTCATTTCTCATTACAAACTGGACATAGCCTCCAGAAGTCAGGCTGATTTTGGTTCCACTGTACTCAAGAGTCTGTTCCATTGAGCCACCCGGGACTAAGGTGCTAGGGACGCTGTCCCATCCAGCAAGAATGAAGGTGAGATTGACAACTTAACATTAAGAAGTTATGTACCTACCATAATGTTCCATGTTAGTTGTCTTCTTCTCGCCTTCTTTCTTGCGTCCCACCCTCCATCCCCCTAGCCTGGAAATACCTAGAGTATCTTGTGCAAGGTGTTTTTTGTCACCAGAGTTATCTCCTCAGCTAGCTCTCTTGCTCCCCCTTGGTAGCCCTTGTAATGGTTATATGTAGAGGAGGTTAGATATAGTTGTTAAATATATTCTCTCTTGTGGTGGGACATGTATGTCCGTAGTGTTAGCTATCAAACGAGATCTGGGTATATCACGCCTAGCATTATGGGACATAGTATAGCCTTGAGCCGGTAAAAATAGCTCTCGAGCTTTCGTATTAGGCCGAGTTGGAGCTGAGGTTCGTCTCCGAACCCATCCAACCAGAAAGAAGGCGAGAAGAAGACAACTAACATGGAACGTTATGGAAGGTAGATAACTTCTCATTATCTTCCTTGCTGTAGGCTCCCTAAGCTTGGCAACAGCCCTTTCTGCTTTATGTTGTCTGACTCATTCTGATAAAAGCTTTTGTGCTCTAGAGTTATCAAAAAACAGTTGCTTAAGAGCAGTCTTTCTAAACTCGTGCATATTATTGAGGTAATCCCTTATTCCCTATTTAGCATTCTGCAATTGCTCCTTTTTGTGTTCTGTGGGATTCCCCCTATTTTGCAATACTTTAATTTTGTCAGTCCCTCTAAATAATTCTTGTTACTTCTTGACCATATCTCCTTTCTTTTATTTCTACCCTATTTTTAAACTCCACTTTAATTTTATCCTGCTACCTAACTATTTTCAGAAGAAATTTCTGTCTTCTCTAATAGCTCCTGAATAATTTCCACTACCAATTCCTAAAATTCCTCTCTTTTCAGCAGATGGATGGGATACTTCCACCAGAAAGGCTGTATGTGGTCCCTAACATCCAAAGAACTGCTTCTATTCTGCACCTTCTTTTAATATTGGTGTATAAAGCTTTAATATCTACTGTAGCCCAGTAAAAATCTTTACACCACTGAATTTTCTTCGCTTCTTTACAAATATCAGCAGTGCACTTAATATGGAAAGGAATTTTAGATAGAAAGTTCTTTAAATGGAAATAAAAAAAAATCCAAATATTTTACATGAATGACTGGTCTGCCAGGGGGATCATTTAGATTCTTGTGCACTTTTGGGATGGTATAAAAAACAGGGTCTTTGGGATGTTTAACATCCAACTTACTTACATCCCTTTCTGTGAAAAAAGCAAGTCTTTCCCCTTTATCCAAAATGTCTCTAATAAGATAAGGGGGAAAAGATAGACAGTGGTCACAGACAAGGATGCAACGTCCCCAAGTCTTCAAAATGGGAGTATAAGTGGTCTTCCCCATCACCTGCTTCGGCTGCTCCATCTGGTCCACCAGATCAAAAGGTCTCAAGACCCTTGGATCCTCCAGTAGCTTTGGCACTGCCATCAGCTGAGACATGTCAGAGCCAGCTGCTGTCTGTGCTAGTTTTGGAGTAGTCTCCTTCCCCTGCTTTGAGCATCCACAGCTCTTTTCTGTTCAAGTGGGCTTATTCAGTATGGGATAGGTCACCCTTCTCACCTTCTACTGCACTGGAGTTCTCACTGGAATCTCCCCTTCACCTCCTCAGATCCAGGGGTCCCCTTTACAGATCCAGTCAGCAGAGTCCTTGCCTACCAGATAGAACTCCAAGCCCCTGGCAGAGGCTTCTTTGGCTTAGTCATCTAGGTCAGTCAGCAGCCTCAAAGCTTCACATTTGGAGCAGTGGATGAGGTGACTTTTACAGGCAGAGATGCAATTAGGCCTTATTCCTTCTCACCCTAGAACATCAGCTTGGTTTCCTCCCTTGGGCCATCCAGATCCAAGGTCATTGGTGCTAGTTGTGTTCCCTTCCTTTAGGTTGGAGTCAGTGCCTTGGGCCAATTTTGGCTCCTAGACCTACCTTGGTCTCCCCAAATCGAGCCTCATCAAAGCTGAGAGGATGTCAGAGAAGAAGCATCGAAGTGGGTTTCTTCTGGTCAGGTCTGACAATTCTGTCTTCAGGATTGTCCCTTCCACTCGGGGCATCTACCCCAGACAGTTTGGCTGCTGTGGCAATGTTAGGACAGAAAGTAGCTCCATTGGAATTTGGGGTGTCCTAGGGATCCCGAAATTCTATGTCCATTGGCTCTGGTCGGCCCACTTCGACTTCTGCTTTTACCATCCCTTTACATGTCACCATCATAGAAAGGATGTTCTCCTGCTAGGGGAGGGAATGGTCGAGTAAAGCCAGTGTCCCCCCTTCTCTCACATAGATGCCTGTGAATATTCCCCAGTCTGCTCTGGGACAGATTACCCCTGTTGGCTTTCACTCTGCCCCCCCCCCCAACCAGGCCCACTGCCTCTTCTCTTTCTCCTTCAGAATCTACAGTGCAGGAAGATTCTGGTAAGAGTCAGTGCAAGAGGAAGTACCTAGACTCACCTGAAGAGTCCAACATTGAGGAAGGAAGTAGTCCCCCAAAACACACTGCAATGATATCTCCTTTGGTGGTCTTCTGGAGCTTCTTCGCCAGTGCAGGGGGTTGAACCCTGAGACCTCTTCTTCAGATGCTTGATATCTTTGGAGGCCTTCGGGGTGGGCCCATCCACATCCTGAATGGTTTCCCATTTAGAAGCACTTACTGACCTGGTTTCTCTGAGGGCATGGAAGGAAAATGATATTGTGCAATTGATTCACAAAAAGCCCAATAAAATCCTCACCCCTCCTAAAGATCAGTTACACTCGAGTAAGAGTCCAGCTGTGGGTGCAGTCAATGTGATGGTGGCCACTAAGAGGGACATTTCAGAGGAGAGCTCCTTGCGTGATCCCCAAAACAGGGAATCTCAGGTGTTTAACTGTTTTGAGAAGTGCTGTTATATCTCAGCTGTGTTTGGGCTGAGGACTCTAAACTATCTAGCTCATTTGACCAGACTTCAATGGGACATCATTTCAGAAATGTCAAGAATTATTAAGACTTAGCACACTTGGGAGTCTTAGAAGCCTCTGAAGACTGAGTTGTCCAACTTAAAATCCATTGCTAAAATTTCCATGAAGCTGCTTACCAATTCTGCCAATGGAATGTCCCAAGCAGCAGGCACTGGCATTTCCATGCATTGGCAGGCTTAGATGAGGTTGTTCAACTTTGTGGACTGCTTCAAGGTGTCCCTTATCAATTTCTATTTTGATGGCTCCTATTTTTTGGATCGAAAGTTAAAGACATTTTGACCAGAGCGAGCAAGACGGAAATACATTGTTTACCATTGGAGTACATTTTGATAGACTTCAGCGGTCCTTCTCATGGAACCAGAAGGGGGAAAATTGTCTTTTCTTCAGGAAATCCCAACAGGCCTTTTAAGACGCTCCTCCTGATGGTCCCCCTCCTCATTCGGCGGGGAGGGTTAACCACAATGGATGCTGCCCATGCAATAAAGGGCGATCAGCAGAATCAGGACTTTCATGGAGCTTTCTCCAGGAGGTCTTTTAGTAATCTTCAAGGGTTTGCCTGACTGGCTCTGGAGGCAGTCAGGGGTCATTTGGCTTTACACCTGAAAGCTTGTGAGTCCATCACCTCACATGCACGGATGTTAAGAGTCATATCCAGAGGCTATTCAATTCCATGTTTACAAGATCTGAACTTAAATCCCTCATGTCTTCCAGATGTTCCACCCCATTAGAGACAGGAGGCAGCCATCGAGATTCAGAAGCTGCTGTCAAATCAGGTCATCTAAGAGGTCCCACCAGACAATCGAGAATCAGGGGTCTACTCAAGATTCTTCTTGGTTCTAGAGCAGAACAAGGACCTCAGACCAATTTTAGATTTGAGCAAGGTCAATCCTTTTGTAAAATGGATGAAAGTCCAGATGGTCATAGTCCAGTCTATACTGCCTTTGTTGAGGAAGAATGACTTGATGTACTTGGTAGACCTCAAAAACACCTACCATCAAATAAATGCAGGGAGGCAGTCCAGAAGGTTTCTTCACTTCTGGCTGGGATCTGATCATTACCAATTCAGAGCACTGCCATTTGGTCTCACCACTGCCCCTTGGGTATTCACCAAGTGCAATGCAGTCGTAGTAGCCTTTTTCAGCCTGTAGGGGTTTCAGTTGTTTCCTTACCAGAGGAAATGGCTCCTCACCACCCCCATAAAAGCATCTTTAATCAGGGCTAGAGGTACGTTACTCCAGTTATGCAGTTTCTTGGGGATCATTGCCAACTACCAGAAATCAAGCCTCCATCTTGTTCAGACACTAGAATTCATAGGTTGGCACTTGGACACTGTTTCCCAGTTTACAAAGCTTCCAGCATCCAGAGTTTTGACTCTTCAGACATAAACCTCCAACCTCCTTACAAAAAGCATCTGGCCTCTTTTTGTCTGACACTGTTGGGGCACATGGCAGCTTCTATCAGTCTAGATTGCCTAGCAAGGTACTTCATGATGGCTCTGCAGTGGAGTATGGCAGTGGTAAGGTCTTTCTTATTACATCCAATGGAGTTTCCCAAAATTCTGATGAATGTATATCAAGATAAGGTCAGGTGGGGCTGGAGCCTCCTTGGCATCCATTGGGAGACCCCTCCCCCCGACAGTCACATTGGATGCTTGCCTTCTTGGGTGGGGATGACAGTTCAAGGGACCTGGTCCTCTTCCAAGGCTAATCTTCACATCGATGTCTTGGAGATGTGTGTGATCCTCCTTATGTCGCAAGCTTTCCAGGACTATTTCCCCAAGGGTGTGATCTCAGACTAGACAGACAATATATTAGTCATTTGATATCCGAACAAACAAGGAAGAACCCAGTCTTACTCAGTTTGTCAGGAGGACATGAGGGTCTGGCAGTGGACATTTTTGTCTCAGTGGTTTCCAATTGCAGCACACATGTCGGGGATGTCCAATATTTTGATAGACAATTTAAGCAGGAACAGTCTCTTTCCTCATGAGTGGTCCCCGAATCTGAGAATTGCCGCTCAGATATTTCAGTGCTGGTGCACTCAGTGTTGCGAACTGTTTGCATTCCCATCCAACATCAATTGCAGCAGCTATTATGCCTTAGTCCCTCCTCAGGGGAAGTCACCCATGGACACTCTCCTGTGTGCTTGGCCTCTGGGGTCTCTTGAACACATATCCTCCAACTCCATTAATAATGAAATTTCTTCAGAAGCTAGCCCTCTTCAGAGTGACTGAAATCTTCATCAGCCCCTTTTGGCCTCATCAGGTTTAGTTCCTCTTTCTTTGCCCTCTTCTGAGGTACTCTCCTTGGGTGCTGTATCCCCTTCTGGATTTCATTTCTCATCCAGCCAGTCTGGACCCCCCCAACCTCCAGACTCAAAAGTTAACTGCATGGTTTCTCCAATTCCCCTGATTGCTAGAAATTACAAGCTTTTTAGCAGTGTGGTACATATCTTGTCCTCTTCCTTGAAGATGTCTAAACAGAAGGTGTATGCTAGCATGTGGAAGAATTTTGCCATTTGGGATAACTCTCCAGGTTTAGATACTTTCTCAACACTTTTGGAGGTGGTTCTAGACTTTCTTGCAGATTTATTGAAATCAGGTTCCAGTTATTCTACAATTAAAGTGCAGCTGGCAGCCATTTCCATTTTCCATAATAGCAGGGATAATATGCCTCTGGCTGCTCTGAAGATTTTGAAAGCCTTCCTTAAGGGTACTTTTTTGTTGCAACCTCCTCTTTGGAATCCTGTCCCATTCTGAGATTTGCCCTTCATATTACAGGTGTTTATGGGCCATCCATTTGAGCTCTCTGCTACCATAGGTTCATAGGTTGGTACTGGGCTATCTGCCCGAAGGCATATATTAGCCCAGCCATGTTGTGCGCTATTCACCGCCCCTTTAGTAGTTCCATAGACCCTTGTACTAGCAGCTAGTACCCTTGGCCCCTATCTAGTAGTGCTGTTGGTGTGATCCACGGTGTGAACTTTCTGTTACCCATCCACTCATCAAGGTTCCTCTTGAAGAGCGATAGTGAGGGGCTCTGTCTTATGTAGATTAGGACACTGTTCCATAGTAAGGGATGTCTCTGCGAAGGGAATCTATCCCTCCAGCATGTTCTATTCATTGTTGTGTTGAGGTTTATATCCCTAGAGCGTGTAGCTCGAGTAGATTTGGTTTTGCTAAGATGGAGCATGTTCAACAATTCTGGGTTGGACATGGCTCTGTACGTTAGACAGAGATCGTCTCTGAGAAAGCGGTATGCAATAGAGAACAGTCTTAGCTTTTTCAGTTGTGCTGCATAGGGAAACTGTTTGAGGCCAGTAATCCTCTTGGTTAGGTACCTCTGTGGTCTCTCCAGCTTCTGGAGATGTCTAGCCAGGTACATTCCAATTGGTGCATTGTACTCAATAATGGGTCTGATGAGGGAAGAGTAGAGGGGCAGCATTACATCCCTAGATCTTGATGTGAACCCCTTCGTGATCACATGGGTCACACAGAAGGATCTTCCAACCACTCTGGCAACATGGTTATCAAAGGAAAGCTGACTATCTACTTGGGTCCCTAGATCCCTTATTTCTTGTTCAGATTTCAGGGGATTACCTCCTATGTTGTAGTTTGCGGGTACTCTATTTTTTCCAAAGGGGATTACTACGCATTTTTTTGCATTTAGCTTGAGGCCATGGCTTTGACACCATGCATCAGTCTCATTTAGGCCCTTCTGGAGGATCTCCATGTCAGCCGGAGACTCTATTATAGCACCCAGTTTGCAGTCGTCCACAAACTTAGTCAGCCACAGCCCTTCCATGCTTGCCTGTACTTCTGAGAAGTATATGCCAAACAGGAGGGGCCCCAGGACAGAGCCCTGAGGCACACCACTCGTTACTGGTCTGGATTTGGAGATAGATCCCACTACTCTTACTTTATGGGATCTGTCTGAGACCCAGTTTGCGATCCATCTTGTGACGTAAGGGTTTATGCCCAGGCTGGTGAGCTTATCAATAATACCTGAATGGGGAATGGTGTCAAATGCTTTATCAAGGTCAAGGTAAGCCTTGTGTACCTCCTTTCCCTTATCTATAGCCTGAGTAACTGTCTCAAAGAAATCCAACAGGTTCAGGAAGCATGATCTGCCCTTGACGAAGCCGAACTGTGTGGGGTCCAGTGACTTGAGGTTCCCAATCTCTCCATTTATGAGTTCCATAATGATTCGCTCCATAGCCTTACAGATCAAACTGGTCAGGCTTATTGGTCAGTAGTTCCCAGGGTCAGTTGTGGCCCCACCCTTGTGCAGTGGGACCACCATTGCCATGCACCATTCTATGGGCACATATCCTGTGCAGAGGCTGAGACTGAACAGGGTATTAAGATGCGGGGTTAATTCGTTTTGGAGCTCGCGTATGACACAGCCTGGGACACAATCTGGTCCCATGGAGGCAGTGTTTTTAGCTTTAGATAGAGCCTTGTTATCCAATGTATCAGTAATAATTGGACTTACACAATCCCCTGGAATGGTAATAGGCCCTGTAGGTGGTGGTGGTGGTGGTGGGGGGGAATTTGCACTGAACCTGTCAGCCAAGATGTTGGCAATGTCAGAAGGGTCAGTGTATTTTGTTCCATTTTGTACTAGCTCAGAACAGACTTGAGCATTGCCATTTAGGTTTTTGACGTAGCCATAGAAGGCCTTATGATTATCCTTGGCATCCTTGGCAACTTTCTTTTCAAAATTATCTTTAGTTGACTTGATGAGGGCCCTCAGTTTCTTACTATTGCTGATCAGGGATGATTTTTCTACTTGAGATTTGGCCTTTTTTTGTATAAGTCTCTTCCTTTTATTGTAAAGTTTGCTTATGGCCGGGGTCCACCAGACTGGTATCTTCTTGCTTGAGGAAGGAGTCTTGGTTTTATTTGGGATAGCACGGTCCATGCAATCCTGAGGATGCATACAGAGTGCCTTGGTGTAGGATTTCGCATCCTGGATATCATTATCCTTCTGCAAGGGAATAGTGAAGCTTTCCACTTCGGATGCAAGTAGTTTGAAGTTTGCTTTGGAAAGGTTTTTGACTATGGTTTCTTTGACTGGGGGTGGTGGAGAGGTGAGGATGTCCAGGGTTATCAGTTTGTGGTTGGATCTGACCAAGGAGGGAGTGATAACAGGTGTGGTACAATGGGCGCCCATATTTGTGATGATTAAATCCAATATGTTGTCCCCTCTAGTGGGGGAACATACTAGTTGTTCAAGGGCATTTGAATTTATAAATTCTATGAATCGCTGAGCATAGGAGTTGGAACATTGGTAGTTCACCCAGTCTATACCAGGGTAGTTGAAATCACCCAAGATTATGGTTCTGGGTAGGACCTTTATATTTTCCAATGTCTCAAGGAATGCAGAGTGAGCATCTTGGAACATGGTGGGCGATCTATAACTGGCTACGACTTGAAATGTGGTTTTGCCTGCTGATAGTTGCGCATGGATGATCTCTGGGGCATCATGCTGCACTACTAACCTGGAGATATGGGTATCCTTGATGAATATGGATACATCTCCGCCCTTTGTACTGCGATCCGGTAACTGAGGCTGGAAGGTATAATATGAATTGTAACCTGGCAGTGCTGGGGTGCTCTCTTGAGCCTTGAACCAGGTTTCCGTCACTGCACAAACATCGATTTTCTCCATGCTGAGGAGAGCCTCGAGTGTGTGCATTTTGAGGTTGAGACTTTTGGCGCTGAGTAGCATGGCCCTTAGTTTTTGGTTACCTGTGCTGGTTATGGTGGTTGGTTTGTCTTTTGAGCCTTGCCTAAAAAAGGCACTATGGGGATGGCAAAAGCCTTGGCCAGTATTTGAAAACCTAGGGGTTACAGGTGCAACCCATCTCTGGCAAAACAGCGAGGCTTGATTTGAAACTTTGTTTTGGAACATTGTTTTGTGGCTGTTACCTCTGCCAGGCATGTGTCTGAGCTGCAGGCCCTCTCTTCTATCCCACCGTATTAAGTTTTCCATTAGGATAGGGTGTCACTTCACATAGATCCCTCCTTTCTTCCTAAGGTGGCTACAGAGAATGATTTGAATCAAGCTGATTTCTCTAACAAAGGTGAATATTTGTTACACTGTCTTGATATGCATAGACAACTGAGGTTCTTAGATACAACAAAATCTTTCAGGATGTCTAAACAGTTGTTTGTCTTTTTTTCCAAGTCTCAATTGGGTAGGCCTGTTTCTAAGATTACACTACCCCATGGCTGTCAGATTGTATTGCTTTTGCATATAGTTTGAAGCGAAAGCCCTTTCATCACAAACCAAAAGGTCATTCTTCCAGAGCTGTTACTACTTCTACTGCCTTTTTCTCCAGTGCTTCTTTGGACCCTGTCCTACAGGTGGAATCCAAATGGAAAAGACAACATCAGAAACAAAAGTTATGTATTCACTATAATGAGAGATTTGTGTTGTCTTTCTCCATCTGGTTTAACCTTCCACCCATACTGTCTCCTGTCTATTTGGTTACTCTTTTTTCATAAGATGAGTGAGTCACAGAGGTAGTTTTATCTTGTTTTGGGGTCCTTGGTATCTTTCCTTTTAGGATGGTGTTTTGTAAGTTGAGGCAGGAGGGCAAACTCCATTTGAGGTATTCTTAGTTGAGCAAAGTTGAGACTGAACAGGGTATTAAGATGCGGGGTTAATTCCTTTTGGAAGTATTATGGGAAGAGGAGGCAGAGCTTGGTTAGATGAAGTCTTTGGGATATGGCCAGTCTTGAATACAAGCCGGATACAATAATTCACAGACTGAACCAGATGGAGAAAGACAACATGGTGAGTACATAACTTTTGTTTTTTAACTACATCTAATGGCATATGCAGAATGTATGTCATGGAATTGATATAATAAAGTAGCAATTGCGAAAACCAAAACATGGATCTGACTTGATTTTATTTTTCAAATAGCGCAAAATGATAATAGCAGCTTTCACACACAGCCAGTCCCAGCCCGGTCTACCTACTGACAGAATATACTTTCTTTAACTGTGAAGAAGTCACATAAATTGTCTGCAAATAAAAGCAGTGTTGATTTTCTTTTTGTCTTAGATATACAGATTCTGCCACCCTCAGAAATTTTACATTTGCATTGTCCCCGATAAGACAAATCAGTGATCATTTAAATGCAGTCAAGGGATAGAAGCCGTCAATGTCTTTTGTGCACATACACTTTCCCCATCAAAAAGATGACTTTCTGGCTGGTACACCTGTGATGTTGGACTGTGAACTTCTGGCTGCAGTTATGTATTGGAGCTTATTATACACTCACAAACACACACACATCACAAAATCACTGAGAAACTACTTGCCTTCCAATCCTTCAAAAAGCACTTTCAGACATGGTACAGTTATGTTTTTCGATTTTCAGCATGGATGAACAAACAAAAGTGCACACATTTCCAATCAGAAATCAGATTGATAGTTGTTTACTTGTAGGCTGCCTTGCTACCACCAAAATTATCGCTTTGTAGTTGGGTACATTCCTGATGTTTGATTTTGATCACACCAGTGTGTTTCAGCTTGTATCTCTCTTTCTTTCTCTGTCTATCTTTCACACTCTCTCTCTCTCTCTCTCTCTCTCTCTCGCGCGCACTTACACACACACACACACACACACACACACACACACACACACACACACACACACACACACTGCTCATAATTTGATCATTTAATTGTGATTACATGATTGGAATGCCTGTTTCTTTTAGATAGTCTACTCAACAACCAAAAATAGCCACTTTCTGACTTGGAACATCTCTTATGTATGGCTATGCTCATTATTTGGACTCCTGCCCCAAGTGGCATGTGTTCATATCCTTGATAGCAACTTATACAAAGAAAAAGAAAATACAACCATAGATTATTGCTGTAGACAGCATGTATTGTTAACGTTGTCCATGGTTTATCTGAGGTTCTCCCAGCATTTTTATCTTTCTATAATCAGAAAGAGAAAACTACTTGTGAAAATCAGTGTGTGTCCTGCCTTTTTGGTAATCTGTAACCACCAATGAGAGATTTCTGGTAAGTACTGACAGTTGTATCTAACCAAATGAAATTAGTGTTGCATCATGTGGTCAAAGGTCATACATTAGCTACCTATGTGACAGGGGGGAAGTGAGAGAAATATGCTAATGATGAGAATGACAGTTTCATTCTGTGGTTGTTTTTAACTTATTTTAGGGTAGTTATATAATTAATGCATAATTATACTGAAGCAGTTTTCCATTTTTCCATGGTATAGGAGGTGTGATTTCATCATTAATCAATGTGACTAAATCACCAAGAAACAGTGTTTATATCACTGAGTAGCAAAACTTAAACTGTTTTGAGAATGAGATTTTTTTTAATTTTAAAATCATTCCTTTTATAATTTAAAAAAACTTGAAAGGACAGAAATAAATCATGTTATCATAGTTACTGATTATCTAATTTTGTTGCCTGTTGTAGACATTACTTAAAATTCATAGTAAAATTTTGAAGCTGTGCAGTTAATAGTGAATGTTTTTAAGTCAGAAGAAGCAGCCACACCTCATTTATTTTGCTTTATTTTGTTTGTATTTGTTTAGCAGGGCAGGACTCATTTGTATTGCTGATTATTTGTCTCTACCAAGTCTAGATATATTGTATATGTTTGCATTTACCTAAGAATATACACTTTTGCTTGCTCTTGGTCTCTATGAAGAGACAAAGGGACCAGTGTATTATGGTACCAGGCATAGCCTCTAAAAAGACAAATGCTTTCTTCTTTTGCTGGGTGTTTTAGGTCATCTAATTAACCTTGCCATATATTTTTTCTGCATTGCTGTAGTTTTATATGTTTGGATTTTAAATATTGTATAATGTGAAAAAACAGTCTAAACTGAATAAATTGAAATAAAAGTTTTTAATCTCCAGTGTGACTAAAGTTGTAGTAGCATTAGCAGGCATTTTGGTTGTTATTTCAAGTTATAGAAGTATGCCATTTTAATACTTCTGGTACTCTGTGTATATCTTACTGAGATGTTGCTTCGAAGAGCATAGGGAAGGAGTAAAGGTTTGGATAAAAACATGGGAATTGTAGTCTGGATTCTTCTTATTAAAAGTTTGAAGAAGTACTAGTTAAAATGAACTTGTCAATTTAAAATTATCAATGCCATACAGTTTAATACATTCATGCGAAAATCTTTATGTGTGACGTACTGTGTCTCATCAGTGGTTAGCTGCTTCATTTCCTACCTGATCCCTGTCCTTCCTTTGGTTTCACCCTCTCCTTCCCCCCGGTGTAATTTTCACTCTTTAGTATTCTAATACTTCTTTCCATTGTTTTTCCATTTCCCTCCTTTCCTCATTCTAATTAGTTTTTGCCATATTTGCCTCAGGTCCAGGAACCTATTGTGTAATTCACCCTCATATACTACTCTTGCCCCCTTCCACTTTTTATTAACGATGCTTTCTTCTTCTTCAGTACTCAACAGTCTGATAATGTTAATTTCTCTTTCTTTCCAAATGTTATTCTCTTTATTTCTGCTCGATCTACATAATTCCCCAAGTATGCTCTGCTTACTTTTGAAATGTGCCTCTCCAAATCTTCTTTGCCTACTTCCAGACTTCTTGTGCCCACCCACAGACCCAGAACATGTGCATCATTTCTGCCTCTTCTGACAACTCCAGCAACATCTACTTTCTTCCTTCATTTACCAGTCTTGTGGGTATTAGATATCATCTTTGCAGTATTATCAGGCTTTGCTCTCCTACTCCATGTACCTTCTGCACGTGCCTCACAGTCTGAATTGTCTTCTGACAGTATCTTGCCACTCCTTTCCATCCTTCCTTCCTTTCCCAGTTCTTTCTCATTTTCTCTTCAGCCTTGTCCCTTCTTTCCTTTAACACTTCATAGATCTGTTTGCTCATCTGCCTCCCTAATTACTTTGATTTCCTCCAAAGTGCCATGCCATCTTCTCTCCTTTTGCTCTCCCTTACTACTTGTTCTTGCCTCCTTTTACCCTCTTTGTATTTTTCAGGTCTTCCTGCATACCAAGTAGTTCCACTACTGGGCCTCTGCTATTCTGCTTTTCTGTATTAACTCCTCCATTGTTTTAAATCTTTTTCCACCATCCTTTTCTCTGCATATCAAATCCACCTGTTGAGCTATTCCACTTCCCCTCCAGATTTCATTTTCTCCCTATCATTGCCCTTAATCCTTCTGTTATTCATATTTTTAAGATTTCCTTCACCCCTTTTCATGCATTCTAGTTCTTTTAGTGCTGATTTATTCATGTCATTTAGTAAGCTTCTCCATGTCTCCCCCCAACACACTCTTTTGCCTAACCTCCTTCTCCAAGTATTTTGGGTTTCTAATACCATGACAGGAGTAGACCCCATTCCTTAGTCAAAGTATGAGTAAAGTTCATGAAATGAGTATTGTTTCAATCTTTGATGTTAGCCAAAAGTGCTCTTCACAACACCCACAATGTGTCCAGAACCAAATCCTGCAATTCAAGCAGAGTTGTATGTATTGATAACATATCTAAATACGACTGTAAATTCTTTTTTTATGAGACCCATTGCTCCTACTACTGTTGGAACTTTCTGTGTATTCTTCTTACACACTGCCGTCATTTCTGCCTGCAAATCCTGGTATTTTATGACTTTTTGTCTCATTGTACGTAAGACACTGTAATTACTGGGTATATCATTTTCAATGATTAATGGTACTTTTGTTTTATTTTCATAGACTACTGTATCTGCTTTACTCACATATATTTTTGAACTGTTGGCAATGGGTGATTCCATGTGATAATAAATGCTATCATTTTCTATAATGCTTTGTGGCTCATGTTTCCAATGCTTCTCAGCTACTTCATTGTTATAATGTTCGCATAATCCCCAATGCAACAGTCTTGCCACATTATTATGTCTTTCAGTATACAGGCCTTCTGCCATTAATGTATCAGGCCAGACAACAAGATGTGTGACTGTTTACAATTTTGTTATTTTGTTTTACAAAACCTGCATTGTCTGTTTCTCTGACGTTCAATAGACTTTGTAAACCCATATGTAGGTAGTCCACTCTCCTGGGTTGCTAGTATTAATCTTTCATCTTTTGGTTTAAATTCACCTCTCCTTAACCATTCCTGCATCAGATCCTGATCGCCATGAGGCTGCTCTAGGAGTTTTCTGTACTTGCAATTGTGTTTATGCCTTTTCCACATTTCTTGCCTTCTCATCTGATTCTTTGCCTTATATTCTTTCTTTAGTTTTTCGGCACATTCAGTTGATGCCTGATTTTTATCTACTTCTGGTTCAATATCCAGTCCTACTTGCCACCAATATGCTTCTGCTAAGTTAAGGAAGAAAGTCGTTGTAGACTTGTTCTCCTCACGTTTTAAAACTTTCACTATGTTTGGATCTTGTGAGGTCAACAGATATGTAGTCCTACGATTGCAGATCTGTACATGTAATCGGTTTTGTGGCCCATATCTCCTTCAGAATGAAGAACATGCAATCTTGGTATATGCTGATTGTCATAAATCATTTGATAAGCATGAAGTATTTTCTTGTTTTCCTGTCCTGTCCAGCTGATCCAATAATGAATCATAATGAATCATCCCAAAACTGTAAGTTAGAAAAGGAAGAGGAAATTGGTTTACAGCTTGGATTTTGTTCCTAGGTGTTAGGGTTGTTTTCAGTATAATTTTAGTTTTCTAAAATATTCCTTACTGATTTTTATTTGTATCTATTCATGTTTTGTTATTGATCCTTTATCAGTTCCTAAATATTTATATATTCCCTCATTCTCAAGTTCCTTTATATCACATTCCTTTCCCTGACTAATATTTTCTTGGTGCTGCAACTTTCTTGCTTTATATGTTGCTTTTGCACAATTTTCAAGACCAAATGATATTCTTATATCATCTGAGAAAGTTTTGACCATTTGCAGTTTTGCTTTCAGTTCCTCATCTGATGAACTATGCAGTTTTAAATCATCCACAAAAACAAGATGAGAAGTTCTTTACACTTTTTTTTTTCTGGGAGACAAATTGTAACCATGACAAAATATGTTAAGTAGACAACATACTGAGTTAACTGCAAGACAAAAGAGCAGTGGAAAAAAAGAGTCACCCTAGAATATACCCCATTAAATTTTTATCCTTGGGATAATGTTTTTCCCTTTATCACAGCCTGGCTGCAAAGTGGTTTGCCACTGTTTCATGGTCACTGTAATGTGATTGATCAGTGAAGGGCCTATCTTATACATTTGTAAACATTGCTTTATCCATGAATGTGGGATGTTGTCATATGATTTTTTGTCATCTATCCATGCCATAATTACATTTTTCCCCTTTTTACAAGTCTTCATTATGACTTTATTTAACAAGAAATGATCCTTTGTTCCATATGACTTTCTTTTGTCACTCTTTCGTTCTATTGTCATAATTGAGTTTTCTTCTAAATGACTATAAACCCTGCTGGCATCAGTTCCATTGTATAGTTATACAGTGTTGGAAGGCAAGTTATTGGTCTATAGTTTTTAGGATATCTATCAGGTTCACTTTTAAGGAGCAGTGTTGTTTTTCATCATAACCAGGTTTCTGTCTGTTTGGGGTGTGCATATAAATAGTTCTTACTCTGAACTAAATCTTCATGTAAAGATGTTAATACTTTTAGCCAACAGTTAGGTACTGCATCTGGGCCTGGAGTTTACCATTTAGGAGCTTTTCTTACTTTTGTTTCGATTTTTGTTATAGTTATTTCATCCCATTTTGTATCCTGTACAGTTGAACGTCTTACTGTTTCTTTTATTTCTTCTATCCCTTCAGCATCTTTGTTATATTCCACAGGATCTTCCTAGATATTTCTTCAAAATGTGTCTATTTTTTCTTTTTTTTTAATTTCTTTTGCCTTGTTTCCCAATTCTTTGTAAAACTTTTTGTGCCATCTTTTCCTTTATATTTATCTGTTTACTTTCTAAGCTTTTCTGCCTCTGCTGCTATCTTTATTATTTTCAGTAGTGTATGATAGATTGTGATTTGTTCTGATACTGCACATTGCTTTTATCACAACTATCTTTCTAAATATTTTTTGTTGATCTGCTCCCTCTTCTGTACTTTTAACAGCGACACTTAATTGCTTTATAGTTTTCTCTGTTTGATACTTCATGTTGGCATTTAATTTCTCCACCTCCTTTCTCTTAATGCCCTGTGCTTTTGTGGTAATACATTATCTGTTATTAATTTAGCTGCACAGCAATATATCCTATTTACTTTTGTTATATCTCATGAATTTCTATGAGCGGCCTTGATTGCTGTGTGCATTTGTTATCAAACTTCTACCATTTTGGGTCTTATTGACTTTCTGTAATCTGTTTCTTTCATTGATCTTAATATGTCTATCCATCTCTGTTAAATCAAGCAATTCTTCCCTTAGATCATTTTCTTCTAAACTAAAGTCACATTCCTTGTTCTCCATTTCCTGAGGGTAGTCTACAGAAAGTTCCAGAACATTTTCCTGTGATGTACTCTCTTCAGCTTCATCGTATGTCATCTGTTGTTTTTTTTCAATTGGGAACTCACTGGTCTATTACTCCCACATTGACTAAGTTAAAGTTGTCACTGTTTCCTGTTCCTTCCCTTGCTGTGCAACTCCAACTGAACTTTTGTACTGGTTTCCTACTGAAGAGTCCAAAAAATGTTAATATGACAACTGATCAGCTGCTTCACACTCCACCAGTTTCTCCTTAATATGGGGACACATTTTTCTATCATGCTCTGATTTTACCAGAGTTAGATTTTCTACACTAAATCCTTCAATTTGCAAGTAATTCACAACTACAGTTCCTATTTCTTTAACTTTTCAATTAATAATAATCTTTTCTACTTTCCCCTTTCATGTTTTTTTTTTGTATTTTAAAATTTTCTATAACCAGATGCCATTACTTTTATTTCTCTTCAAATATCTTTGCTGCTGAACTCATGGGTTACAGAAACAATCCTCAGATTCAACTCAGTCATACTATACAGACTTCAGATCCAACTCTTGAGCTCTTCCCTCTACCCATAATGCCTGAGTCTATCCCCAGTACCTCAGATCTTGCATGGACATGGATCCTCTCTCCGAGGATTTGTTAGGTGTTTCAGGTAGGAGTAAGTGTATTTTTCTGATACATATATATATATATATATATATATATATATATATATATATTATATATGGATCTGGTTCATTTCTCCAAAAGCACATTTTGCCGAATTTCAATCTACCAAGACCAAATCGTCAAAAGGACAAATAGCCGAAAACTCATTTCACCGAATTTAATTTCACTGAAAATAGTAGTGACAGTCTCTATGCCCTTTTCCCCACTGTAGTCTGATCCTGGAGTTAGAATATATAGTTGGGGGGCACAGCCTCCCATTTACTTTGATTAAAAAGTTCTTACTGACCCTTTTAATAGAAACTGTATAGTATAAAACAAGCTAGGTGGGGGGCTGTGTCCCCCACATCCCCAACTATATATTCTAACTCCAGGATCGTACTTCAGTGGGGAAAAGGGCATATACACTGCCACTACTATTTCTGGTGAAATGAAATTCGGCAAAATGAGTTTTTGGTGATTTGTGTTTTCGGCGATTTGGTCTTGCTGAAATAAATTTTGGCGAAATGTGCTTTTAACGAAATTAACTAGACCCATATATATATATATATATATATATATATATATATATATATATATATATATATATGTCTGCTTCAGTAGACCGAAATACCATGTAAATACCTTTTGGAAAACTGAGACCAGAACACCAAAGTCTCACATTTATTTATCTATTTATTTATTTAACATTTGTTTACCGGTTAACGTCCGACTTGGAACTAAGCCAATTTTCAGCAAAGGCCCAGGGAGAAACATCTAGACCCATGTCTTTGCAATGTGGGAGGAAACTGGAGCATCCGGAGGAAACTCACAAGAACGTAGGAAGGACATGCAGACTTCACACAGATGTACTCCAGTCAAAAATCAAACCGGAGAACCTCTTGCTGTGAAGCAACAATGCTACCGCTGCACCACTGTGCCGTCCTATAAAAGTTGGACCCATTGCACATAAGTGAAACTTCACATTACCGATGTTCAGAACATTGAACGTTTGAAATGCTGATGGTCCAATGTGAGTGGAACAAGAAATCTGCTCATTTAGTTCATTTAGTTCATAGTTCATAGGTTAGTACTAGGCTACCTGCCCTTTCAGGCCATTTTAAGCCTAGTCAGTTACCCCATGTGAGAATCAAACCCTGCACCTTGTGTCTGTAAGGTAAGCACCTAAACCATTAGGCCAATTTCCCACCCAAATACCCCTATCAGTCTCGAACCCTGGACCTTGGAAACACTAGTCTGCATGAATTACCACTGAGCACACTGTAGTGCGATCTCGAAGTTGGTATCAATGTTTTGTTTGGAATTCAGTAGTTCTTTTTGAATTTAAGTATTCCTACTGAATATTCATGTCGGTGCTATAGTTACTGTCATGATTATTCAGTGGGATTTTGTCTGAGGTTTGGATGGTGGGTGGGTGAATTGAATAGTTATAGTTTGTACTGTTCATAATTGTTTACAGATGATAGCTGTTACTATATATTATTAATATTTTTATACCTTTCTGGGATGATTTCTGACTATCGCTGGAGATTCTTGCAAGGCGTTCACTATATTGTCTTTGGTACCAAGTATGCATTTTTAAAGATACAGCTTACTATTTATACAGGATGACTTTATAGCTGTGTAGTGAATGCAGTTGATGCCTTACACGGGTGGGGCAAATGAAAGTCTGGTATTTGAAGTTTCAGTATTTTTTAATTTTGGAGATGTGGTTTCAGTTATTTAAAAGTTAGTTGTATGGTGTTTCGGGTTTGTAAAGTAGACCCATTTATATATATATCTTTTATCTTTTAAATATCTCTTATATTCAAACCTTTACCACACTCTAGTTTTTTTTGGGCCTGCTCCATCAGCCTTCTTACATTAATAAAGTAATTTTCGTAAGTACCATTATTGGTACTCTTTCTCTTTTTTCCTACCCCTTTTAACAGAGTATCCCATTCTATCATTGTTGATGGTAGTTTTTACCTGCCTCTGTCATAGTTATATAAAAAAAATATATGTGTGTGGGTGTCTATATACATATATATATATATATATATATATATATATATATATATATATTTATATATATCTATATATATATATATATATATATATATGTATGGTTCCCCTTTATATGATCGAATTTTTCTAAACTCGAAAGTCATAAACTCCAAACCAGAATCTCAAATTTAGAGAAACGTGAACATATGAAAGGGACAAAAAAAAAACACCTTTCAAATGTTTTCGCAGGGGGCCCCCCTGCACCCCCCCACACCCCCCTACTTAAATATACTTACTCCAAGATCGCACTATAGTGAAGGAAAGGGAAATCTCCCATTCTGCACTATACTCGTAAGCGCAAAATGGAAGATTTTCCATTCCTCTGCTATAGTGCGGTTACAGAACTATCACATTTAAACTGCTAGGGTACAGGGGGACCTGGCCCCCTGCAATAAGGTAAGTTAACTTTTTATTTTTTTAAACCTAAGGCTCCCATTCACAATTTCAAGTGAAAGGAAGTTTGAGATTTTGGTCTCGAGATTATGAATTTCGAGCTTCCATCCATTCGATCTTGTGAAGGGGAACTCTCTCTCTCTCTCTCTCTATATATATATATATATATATATATAATTTTATATATATATAATTTTTTTCTTCACTTCCATTTTAGCCAACAGTACATATTATGGCTGAAAAGCCAACAGGTTTTAAAAAATGAACTTCCAGTGGCACAAAATCCCCAATTCGGATGCCCAAAGGGAGTGCGTTTATTGTTTAGGAACATCATACCTGGGTACGAACTGTATCACCTGTGCAGGATTTAACTGTAGGACTATAGCTGACAGGCATAACAAGCTAGTCCTTAAAATGTTACTTCCACCTTCATCTTGTTTTTCCTCAGGGTCTCAACCCCCCAGCAAATCTTCAAAGACTTCCATGGAGCACAGAATAAGATCCCTACCAAAAATCTCCAAAGGCTTCCTTATTCTCAGAACCTTTACAGAAGTTATAGTGGTCTTCAGATCCAACTTCATTGGATCCAAAGAAAAAGTCTATTGATCCAAAACTTCAGATCTGATAATCATCTCTTGTACTCATTCTGTGCAACCCAAGAATCCGAAATCATCGGATCCAACTTTTTATTTATCTCAGACACCAAGAACTGATTCACCCAAGTCCGTTATAGAGCCTGTATCTCCTCAGGTCCACTCCCTTCTCATGCAAACCCTGAAGAAGCACTCCAAATCTCAGTCCACATCCTCATCCATCAGGTCCTCCAGGAGTCTGTCTGAAGCGGAAGTGAATATTCTGATGAGGAAGTTCCTCAGAGCTCAGATCCAGATGGCAGTTATTCCGTCTTCTTCTCCCATTGGATCCATGAGCCTTCCATCCACCTTATTAACTGTTGTATTTTCTTCAATTTGTCCTTCAGTTTCAGAGCCCCAGAATCTGAGAGTTTTGAGAGTACCAGTGTTGGAGCCAAAGAGAGTCACATCTTCGACCCCGGCCATATCCCTGCCCAGTTCTGCTCCTGTACCCTCTGATCAGAATGAATCTCACAGCTGAAGCACCGGCATCAGATCCATGGAGCTGGGATCAACTCCGATGTTGTTGGAGCCTTCCTTGCCACTTGAACCTTACCATTAGATAGCTCAGGTCTGACTACATCTTGGAGATATGGATCCAGTCAGAGTCATGGCTTGCCTTCTTCGGGGATCTTGGCTCAGGTATGACAGGCCATGGCTTCCCCAGGTCCGTTGGCCTATGAGGCTGTGGAGAAGGTTTTCTCTCATTCAAGATACCCACTCTGTCATACTTCCTGAGATTCTACACCCTATCCCCATTTAGTTCTGCGCTCTTATCCCATCAGACCTACTACATAGGGACATCCTTTACCAAGTAACATCCAGATGCTTCCTATAGAGGAACTACCCCTCACTTCAGGCACCTCTCCAGAACATCCTACTGAAGAGATTCACCAAAAGAGAATATGCAGAAGGAGGAACATAGATTCTCCTATGGAATCCCTCAATGAAGATACTGACTTTGACAAAGGGGATAGTTCCCCCAGATCATCACCTGATAATATCTCCTTTGGAGACATTTTGGAAATCCATAAGCAGAAAGGTGGTTGGTCCTCAGATAACCCATCACTTGAGGAGTTAGTATTCTTGAAAGCTTTTGCTTCTGGCCCATCTATGTTTTGGGTGACTTCCCCAGCTGATGAGCTGATTGACTTAGTTTCTTGCTGGGCATGGAAGGAAGTGAACTGTGTTGAACCTATCCCTCATTGACTGGACAGGTGTCCTTGATGATGCGATGGTTGGGAGGTTGCAGAACAGAGCTCTGCTGTCCACCCTCTAACAGAAAGCCTAGGACACTGGACAGGTTTGGAAAGTACATATTTCCATCAGTGACCTTTGCCTTGCAGTCCCTGAACTATTAGGTGCACTTTACAAGACTACAGAGGAATTTGACTAAAGAAATATCAAAGTTTCTCTTGGAGTCCATGTCTCCAGAGAATTATAAGACATCATCCTTGCAGCTGGCCACTCTTTTATCTATATCAAATGCATCCATGAGGCTAATTTTGCACTCTGTGGAAGGTACCTCATGGGCTGCTGGTTCCGGCATTACCATAAGGAGACATGCCTGGATGCAACTATGTGATTTTGTGGAGCCTTTCAAGTCTTCTTTAATTAATGCTGCCTTTGATGAAACTTCCTTGTTCAGCCCCTCTGTGAAAGAAATTATTTCCTGCAGTGAACAGAAAGGAAAGACTCTGTCTGCCATAGAGATTCACTTTTCTATCCCTCAACAGTCATTCTCAAGGAATCAAAGAGGAGGCAAGAAAATGTGTTTCCATAAATCCCAGGGATCTTTCCAGGGTTCATGCAGAGATAACTCCCTCAGAGGCAGAGGAGGGAATTTGAATGGAAGACCTTGACCTCATGGCAGTGGAGCTCCACAGAATCAGGGCTTCTAAGATTCTTTTCTGGATAGATTCTTTCAGTGCTCCTGAAGTGTTGCCTGACTGTCCACCTCTGAAGGCAGTTGGAGGACATATTTCCTTCCACCCAGATGCCTGCGCTACTAGATTCTTTGTTGCTAAACATAGTATCCAGAAGTTACTATATAGCATTTTTTCCAAACACCACCCCCAACAGAAACAAGCTTCCTGACATTCCACCCAATCAGATTCTGAAGCTTTGACAAATGATTCATCCAGGAGGTCCCACCAGACCAGACAGGATGTGAAACTTACTCAGAGTTCTTTTTGGTGCCAAAAAAGACAAGAGATCTGACACCAGTATTTGATCTAAGCAACCCTGACCAATTTGTGACTAAGTCAAATTTGCAAATGGCCCTAGTTCAGTCCAGCCTACCTCATTTACACAAGGATGATTGGATGAGCTCAGTCAATTTTCAGGATATGTACCATCACATCAAATAGAAGGATGATCCAGAAGACACTTGTAGTTTCAGCTGGGAGCCAGTTACTATCATTTCAAAGCCCTGCCCTTTGGACTCACTACAGCCCACAGAGTGTTTACCAAATGTATGTCAGTAGTACCAGCTCACTTGAGACTGCAAGGATTCCGAGTGTTTCTATACATAGATTAGGTTCATAGGTAAGTACTAGTCTATCTGCCCATGGGCATTTATAAGCCTAGCCACAGAGTGATGGCTTTCACCTCCCCATTAGATTAGTAACCTGGGCCTCTGTCAACAGATCATCACCTGATAATATCTCCCAGGGTAGAACTTACGATTACCCATCCACTCATCAAGATTTCTCTTGAAAAGGGTCAGAGAGGAGCTCTGTCAAATATGGATTGGGATTCTATTCCAGAGTGAGGGGAGTCGCTGGGAGAGGTATCTATCCCTCCAGCATGTCCTGTTTATTGTTGTACATAGGTTCAAGTCGCTAGAACGAGTGATTCTGAGGGATCTCGTTTTTTTGAGGTGAAGCATGTCCATTAGTTCAGGGTTTGACATGGCCCTATAGGTCAGACATAGGTCACCTCTGAGAAAACGGTAAGCGACTGAGAAGAGCTGGAGCTTTTTTAGTCATGCTTCATAGGGTAATTGTTTAAGGCCCTTAATCCTCTTAGTGAGGTACTTCTGTGGTCTTTCTAGTTGTTGCAGGTGTCTCGTGAGGTACATCCCAAATGGGGCATTGTACTCTATTATGGGCCTAATGAGTGAGGAGTAAAGGGGCACAATCACCTCCTTGGATCTGGATGAGAAACCCTTTGTGATCAGGTGTGCCACATAGAAGGATTTCCTGACCATTTTGGCTATGTGGTTATCAAAGGAGAGCATGATGTCTACTTGGGTACCCAGGTCCCTAATTACTTCTTCTGTACTTAGTGGATTCCCATCTATGTGGTAGTTTGTAGGTACTTTGTTTTTCCCAAATGGGATTACTATGCATTTTTTGGCATTTAGCTTGAAGCTGTGACTTTGACACCAGGTGTTTGTCTCTGTGAGACCCTTTTGCAGGATGTCTGTGTCAGCTGGAGAGTCAATTATTGCACCCAATTTACAGTCATCTGCAAACTCGGTTAGCCACAGTCACTCCGCCTTTGCCTGTACTTCGGAGAAATATATACCGAACAGGAGGGGTCCCAGGACTGAGCCCTGTGGGACTCCGCTTGTGACTGGTTTAGAGTCAGACATGGCGCCTGCCACTCTTACCGTGTGGGTTCTGTCTGAGAGCCAATTGGCAATCCATCTCGTGACATAGGGGTTAATATTTAAGCTGGTGAGTTTGTCTATGATTCCTGAGTGTGGGATGCTGTTGAACACCTTAGCGAGGTCCAGATATGCTGTATGGACCACCTTCCCTTCATCTGTGGCCTTGGTGACTGTTTCGAAGAAGTCGACCAAGTTCAGGTGGCAAGATCTGCCTTTAACAAAGCCGAACTGGGTGGGGTCCAGTGTCTGGAGGTTCCCAATGTCCCTGTTAATGAGCTCCATGATAATGCATTCCATGGCTTTGCAGACCAAGCTAGTCAAGCTTATAGGGCGATAATTCCCAGGGCCAGTTGTGGCACCACCTTTGTGGAGTGGTACGACTGTTGCTGTACGCCATTCTTTGGGTACATAGCCTGTAGAGAGGCTGAGTTTGAATAGTGATTTGAGATGGGGGGGTTAGTTCATTTTGAAGCTCATTTAAGACACAACCTGGGATAGCATCTGGTACCATTGATGCTGTGTCTTTGGCCTTTGCAAGGGCTGTCTTTACTTGTGTGTCTGAGATATCTGGAGCACCACATTCTTCTGGGATGGGTGCTAGCCCCTTTGGTGGAGAGGTAGGGGTAAAGTTTGCACTGAACTTGTCAGCCAGGATGTTGGCAATGTCGGTTGGTTCAGTGTATTTATGGCCATTATGCACTAGCATATCTGAGAGTTTGCCCCTAGACTGTTGACATAGTTAAAGAAGGCCTTGTGGTTATCCTTAGAGTCATTGGCTATTTTTCTTTCGAAGTTGGCCTTGGATGATTTAATGAGGGAGCGCAGTTTTTTACTGATGTTAATCAGAGATGCCTTCTTATTTTGGGATTTTGTTCTATCTTGCAGGAGTTTCCTGCTTCTGTTGTAAAGTTTATTTATGGCCAGGGTCCACCAGACTGGCTTCCTCTTTTTTGAGGAGTTGGTCTTGGTTTTACTTGGGATGGCTCGATCCATGCATTCTTGAAGGTGTTCATAGAATGCATTTGTAAAGGATTCTGCTGATGGGTCATCATTTTCCATTTGATTGGGAGCTTTGAAACTTCCCACCTTGGTCTTGAGGAGTGTGAAGTTGGCTTTAGAGAAGTTTTTTACCTTGATTTCCTTGACTGTGGGGGGGGGGGGTCGGGATGTGGATGTCCAGTGTGATTAGTTTGTGATCTGATCTTACCAATGACGAGTTTACCTCAGGTGTGGAACATAGGTTCCCCATGTTGGTGATGACCAGGTCCAGTATATTGTCACCTCTTGTGGGAGTGGTGACCAGCTGTTCAAGGGCGTTTAAGTTTATAAACTCAAGGAAGCATTGGGCTAGGGCATTTGAGCTTGAGTAGTTTTCCCAGTCGATATTTGGATAGTTGAAGTCACCCAGTAGCATGGTGTTGGGTAGAATCTTCATACTTTCTAATGTTCTCAGGAATGCTACGTGAGCGTCCTGAGACAAGGTGGGAGATCTGTAGCAAGCTATAAATTGAACAGTCAGTTTACCCACTGTCAATTGCACTTGGATGGTCTCAGATTCCGCGTGCTGTGCTACTAACCTGGAGGTGTGGGTGTTCTTGATGAATATGGACACACCCCCTCCTTTTGTGTTCCAGTCCTCGTTTTGGGACCTAAAGGTATGGTAGGAGTTATAGCCTGGTAGTGCTGGGGTGCTCTCTGGATCCTTGAACCAGGTTTCTGTCACTGCACATACGTTGATTTCTTCCATACTAAGCAGAGCCTTGAGTGCGTGCATTTTGAAGTTTAGACTTCTGGCGTTGAGCAGCATTACCCTCAGTTTTTGTTTATTATTGTTGTTTATGGAGGCAGGTTTGTCTTTTGAGCCTTGCCTAAAAAAGGCAGTATTGGGGTGGCAAGAGTCTTGGCCAGTATTCAAAAGCCCAGGGCCGACAGGTGCAAGCCGTCTCTGGCAAAGCAATGTGGCTTGTCAAGCATGTCGCCCAGGCTGACAAGTACTGGATTCCCTTTGAATGACACTAGTAGTTTAACCAATTGTTGAAACTGATCATTTTTTCTTCGTATACTGGCATCATGTTAGGTGAGGGCAGGATGCTACTCAGAGTCAGAGTCATACCAGCCTGGGCTACATGGTCAGAGAGCTCCTCCATGTCTCTTTTCATGTAGTCCAGGGAGGTACGTCTCAGGTCATTTACGCCAACATGTACAATGACAGAGTCATAATTGTACTTGTTGTGGAGTGACCTGAGTGCATGTGTTATGTGGCAGATATTGGCACCCGACAGGCAGCTTACGGTAACCTTCCCCTTGTTCAATCTAGTGAGTGGGACGTCTGTGTGCCTGATGGTAGAATCACCGATTACTAGTGTGTTATTTAGCCTTAGGGACTGTTTTTGCTTGGCACACTGATGTTGTGACGTATGTGTTACCTGGTTTCTGTTGTGGGGTGGGGGTTGCTTGGGTGTATGCTTGGGAGGTCTCTGTTGTTTAGGCAGGTTCTTATTTAGAGCCTCCGAGTATGTTTTTGCATGTTTCTGAGAGTTGTTTTCTGGTGCAGCTATGGCTGGTCTATGTGAGTCTGGTAATGTGGTGCTAGTGTTGCCCTTCTCCTTGTGACTGGTTGATCCAGTCGTGGGTTGAGAGAGCTTAGCCTCCAGTTTGGCTGTGTAGCTGCATCTCTCACATATGTTTGTGTTGGTTGGGAGGAGGAGAGGGTTGTCTGTGTACATGAGGCAATTGTAACATTGCCTCAGGATGCCCAGATTCACTAGCTGGACCAGAGAGCACACCTGAAGCTGTCCCTTGAACGTGCTTGAATAGATGGTTGGGACTGTATTGCTGATTGGATGAGTAAAGACCATTATACTTCCTGAGTATAGGGCTGAAGTGCAAGCTGTAAGCTAGTACTAGTTTTAGTGAGTTTTAGTAAGTGCCGGTCTTAAATTGCCTTATTACTAGTGCTGGGTTGAAGTGTTTCATGTTTCAAGGGAAAAACTGAAGTGCCGACTTCGTGGAGCCTGGAATAGTTTAACCGCAGCTAAACAGTGCTGTGCGGTGCACAAAACCGCGCTAAGCGGTTTTTATACCAGGGAGATCAAAAAGGATAGAAATTAGCCCAAAATGGCCAATGAGCTACAAGTTGCTGGGCTGGGACCACTCCTACAGGGACAGATAGGCTGCTCAGAGTTCCCTCTCTCACAGTGAACAAGGAGGCCACCTAACTATCCAAGTATGATATGGGCAACACAGGAACCTTTACCACAGTCCTGGATTCAGCAAAGCCTGAAAACTGGACTATTCTAGTTCAGAAAGGTGGGAAAACGAGGATTTTTTTTCAGAAACAACAGAAATACAGAGCTTAAATTACTTTAAATACACAGAGGAGGCTAGCGCACTTGAGTGTGTAGCCTGCGGCTGTGTTACAGGTAACTTAAATGCAAAAACAACAAACATTAACTTTTTTTCAAGTGAAACAAGGAAATAAGTACAGTAAGCAATGCAGATATCACTAGGGATCCACAGAAGCGCTGAAAAGCCGCGTTTTAGGTGGAATTAGCATTTCAGGGAAATAACAAGCAAACAACAAACATACAAACAAAGCTAGATTCAGCAGGCCTGGATCTAGTCTATGCTACAGCAAACAAGGTGTATCAATTTCAGTAAGAAACAGTTCAAATATGCAGGCACTATAAGCCTTTAACCAGAAATTCCCAGCTCAGAAGGGCAGAGTCCAGCATCTCCTCCCACAAGAGTGCAGACCACGAACCTTCTTAATGTAAAATAACTGGCCTGAAGCCTAAGTGCTTAAACCAGAACTAATACACTTTTAGAATAACAGACACTGAACCCTCAATCAGCAGTTCCCAACTTAGAAGGATGTAAGCTACCTGTGCTGCCACCACAGTGAAGGCCACAAACCTTCCTAATGTAAAACAACTGTTCTGAAGCCCAAGTGCTTAATCCAAAAGAGTTAGAATGATAGTTACACTTTAATCAAGTTACTACCAAGCAGTAATAAATACAATTGAGTACTTTAAAGAATGCCTGGATTAGTGCTCAAGTTATACAAACAAAGCTAGGATTCAGCAGGCCTGGATCTAGTCTATGCTACAGCAAACAAGGTGTATCAATTTCAGTAAGAAACAGTTCAAATATGCAGGCACTATAAGCCTTTAACCAGAAATTCCCAGCTCAGAAGGGCAGAGTCCAGCCTCTCCTCCCACAAGAGTGCAAACCACAAACCTTTTTAATGTAAAATAACTGGCCTGAAGCCCAAGTGCTTAAACCAGAACTAATACACTTTTAGAATAACAGACACTGAGCCCTCAATCAGCAGTTCCCAACTTAGAAGGATGTAAGCTACCTGTGCTGCCACCACAGTGCAGGCCACAAACCTTCCTAATGTAAAACAACTGGTCTGAAGCCCAAGTGCTTAATCCAAAAGAGTTAGAATGATAGCTACACTTTAATCAAGTTACTAGCAAGCAGTAATAAATACAATTGAGTACTTTAAAGAATGCCTGGATTAGTGCTCAAGTTATACAAACCAAGCTAGGATTCAGCAGGCCTGGATCTAGTCTATGCTACAGCAAACAAGGTGTATTAGTTTCAGTAAGAAACAGTTCAAATATGCAGGCACTATAAGCCTTTAACCAGAAATTTCCAGCTCAGAAGGACAGAGTCCAGCCTCTCCTCCCACAAGAGTGCAGACCACAAACCTTCTTAATGTAAAATAACTGGTCTGAAGCCCAAGTGCTTAAACCAGAACTAATACACTTTTAGAATAAAAGACACTGAGCCCTCAATCAGCAGTTCCCAACTTAGAAGGATGTAAGCTACATGTGCTGTCACCACAGTGCAGGCCACAAACCTTCCTAATGTAAAACAACTGGTCTGAAGCCCAAGTGCTTAATCCAAAAGACTTAGAATGATAGCTACACTTTACAAGTTACTAACAAGCAGTAATAAATGCAATTGAGTACTTTAAAGAATGATTGGCTCCTCATTACTCCAACCAAGCTTCTTCTAGAACAGACCAGGGACTATTTGCTCCAAATTTATCAATCTTTAGACATTACAGTTAACATGCCTAAGTCAAAGCTACTACCAGTTCAGAGCCTGGAGTTCATTGGTGCTCGTCTGAATACTATATGTCAGACTGCTACTCTACCTCTGCATCGTGTGACCACAGTCAAGTCCCTGGTTCAACAAACCATTTCTCATCCTGCTCCTCCCACCAGACTAGTCTTGCAGACCCTGAGGTCCATGGCAGCATCTATAGTATTAGTCCCCTTATCATGTCACTGCATGCGTGTTCTGCAGTGGACTATAGCTGTTCAGTGGTTACTTCTTAGCCTCTTTCTTATCCAGTCAGACTCACTCAGGTATGCAGAGACCATCTTCAATGGTGGATCCATTTGAACGAAACTCTCATAAGTCATCCTTTGTTCTATCTCCCCCTGTAGCCGCAGTAACCATGGATGCTTCACAACTGGGGTGGGGGATATTTTTTGGGAAGGACGGTCCAAGGCATGGGATCCCCAAGAGATCAATTCTCGTACATCAGTGTCCCAGAGATGAAAGCAGTCTTCTGATGTTGCAGGTTTTTCAACATGTTCTCCCTCTAGGGATCATTGTGATTCAAACCAACAGCATGACTGTGATCTTATTTATCAACAAACAAGGCGTAACTTGATGTTACCCCCTCTGTTGTGAAGCTTTGAGAGTGGAGTATGGCAATGGGAGATCTCCTCCTGTCACTGTCTAATGGCAATGCACATTTCAGGGAAATCCAATGTACTAGCAGACAAACTCAGCAGGTCCATTATGATGCTACACAAGTGGTCTTTCAGTCAGTGTGGAGGAAATTTTCCTTTATTGGGGTCAACCTTGCTGCAACCTTGATACCTTGATGAGGGCTGCTGGGAGGGGAGTTGAGGAAGAAATAAAATGGACAACACAAATGGAACATTATGGTGAGTACATAACTTCTTTTTTTGCTTTTTCCTTTGCATAAATATTACTCTGTTTTAAATCTGTTTTTCTTTCCCATGTCCATATTTCTTCTTCACATGTATCCTGCTCCACTTATTTCTCCTTACTTTGAAGACTCATTGTTCTATCATGCTGTAACACAACCTGTGTTAGACTTTCTATACTAAATCCTTCACTTTGCAGGTATTCCATAACTTCAGCTTCTATTTCTTTAACTTGCTTTGCTAATCTTCTATTATATGATCTCCCTTTGTGATCTTATTTTTTTTGTATTGTGAAATTTTCCATATCTGGGTGCCTTATGCCTGTATTTCTCTTCAAATATCTTTGGAGCTGCTTTTTGGTATCAATTAATTTGGCTTTTTCTTTTGCGTAAATATTACAACATATCAGATCTGTCTTTCCCATATCTATGTTTCTTTTTATACCTTTAAACAATCTCTAGGTTTTGCTGTTTATATTTTTGCAGTTCCTGAGTTGCTTCTTTTCCCAAAGGGCCCAAGGTTTTGTGGTCTGTACAAGGTTTTTCTTGAACCTGTTGTATTAGTAAGCACAAATTTGGATTTGAAGATTTGATTTGAAGATTTTGATAGTTTTTCTTGTGTAAGTATTTTTCTTTCCTTTAATTTTTGTCTTAATCATTTTGTATATCTTCTATATAGAAATTCTCAGTTTTATGCATAATAGTAACAATACGTCATTTCTTTCTTATCCTTAATAGTTTACTCTGTCATCTTTATGGCTCTTTTCTTGGCCTGTTTGTTTTTGTGGACTATTACTTCCTTCTACAACAGGGAGGCTGTCCCATTTCTCTCTAGCGAGCAATGTTACATGTCAGTGTATATGCTGGTATATATGGGAGCTCCCAGCAAATGTTTTCTTATCCATTCTCATTGTTGTCTTGATTACACTTTTCCCCCTTGCCTTTATTGACCCAGTCCTCTATGTCTTTTTGCATTTGTAGCTATTTATCCTTAAGGTATATTTATATGTTTTGGAGTAGGCAATGAATTATTGGTAGTACCATCATCCGTGTTGCATTAATTCTTCCAAGCAATATACATGCTTGCTGCTTCCTTTCTCTGGAGAGAATCTGTTACCTTTTCTTCCAACTTCCTCTAGGTTTTTCCTGTATCGTCTTTCTCACTGTGCTCCTGACATAAAGCCCTATGTATTTTGAGAACTCTATTGCACCTATTCCTCCTTTCCCCTTCCCTTTTCCTGATATTGCAACCACTGTCTTTTTGTTCTTTTACCTGAGGCCTGCCATTTCCTTGAACTTCTTGATTGTTTCTCTTATAGTTCCATTTGCTGCAGTCACATCCTCTGATGTTAACATTCAGTCATCTGGCTATAACACAGACTGAGATTTTATTCTGCTTCTTTCCTTCAAGCATTGCTAAATTGTGTCTGACTTCCATTGCCAGATCCTCAATCACATGCTTGAACAGAACTGAGGAGAGTGGGCACCTCTGTCTGGTCCTCCTCTTTATTCTTGTCTCCTCAGGTACTCTTCCATTTATGAGTATTCATTTTGTGGGTCTTGGTATATGGCCTGTATCCAGTTTATGAACTTTTTCCCTACCTGCCTTTAATGCAGTGTCTTCCATACAAATTCCTACTTCACCATATCAAAGGCCATCTACAGGTCATAGAGCACAATTCCAACTTCCCCTACCTATTTCTGTTCCTATCTTTGCATAAATTCCATGAAATCCCACCATTTTTTCTGCCTTTCTTCCCTTCACAAAGCCATTTTTCCTGCCTTGTATTATTTTGCCAATATTTGATCTAGTCTTCCAGCCAATACCCTATTCAATATCTATATATATATATATATATATATATATATATATATATATATATATTAATATATATATATATATATATATATATATATATATATATATGTATATATATATATATAAATCAAAGAGATGGGCCTATAGTTTCACACTGCCCCCATATTGGTGAGATTTAGTGATTGCTCCCAGTCTGCAGCAATTTGCGAGCTTGACTAGCCAAAGGCCTTTGACATTGGGTTTGACATCTGAGAAGTATATGCCAAAGAGGAGTGGTTTTTGTGATTTTACTAGTGAGGTTTGGTAAGATTTCATCAGATGACTTTTATGATGGCAGATTGCTTTCTTGACAAGGTTGCATAGCTGGGTGTATCATTATCTGTTTACTGTAGTGGCTTGCAAAAAGGTTTTCAAGAATATCATGCCTTGTCTCTGACTTTAGAAGAGCTTTATCTTGTAGGATAACCAGTTATTAGATTTTGGCTAGTGTAGTCTTTGGATTACTGGGAAGCAGGAGCTTTGCAGGTTAGTCATATAGAGGTGAGTAATTCTGCATGTTAGGGTCAGATGAACTCAGAACCGGTAACCAGACCATTGACGAGAGGGTGGATTTAAGTTTGTTAATGTTAGACTGTGATCTACTAAAGAAAATATGAGCTTTAGGGGCATGTTTACATATGATGGCATATATGAAAACTGATAGGCAGTGGTCAATGAAAGATGTTGATTGGATGCCGAAGTTTGGGATAAAAAAAAAGGGGTGTTAGTTAATGTGAGATCTAGGAGGGTGTGGCAAGATGTGTTGAGCGTAGGTCTAGTAGGTTTAGATGTGAGCTGGGTGAGGTTGAACTGTATTAAAAGAGAATTCAGGTAATTACAAATGGGACTGAGCAGGCTGAGACTGAAGTCTTCAAGTATTATGACATTTCTGATGTTTTTCGTGGAGGAATTATTTCTTTTAGTAGGCTATTTAGTTTGAGAAGCAAAGAGGGAAGTAGTAGATTTGCTACAGCGAGATTATTTACGATATTCTTGGAGGAGGCAGTGGACACAAGTAGCCAGTTAGAATTATCTGTATTGGTGATTCCTTGAGAAAGTAGTTAGATGTTTAAGTGCGATTTGAACAGAAGAAAAGTTCCATCTCCTTGTCTTGAGCCTGGCCTGGGGTCAAAAAGCAGATGTTATCAGGTAAAATGGGTAAGAAAGGACTGAATTTGTAAAACTCTATGGGAAATCTATTTGGCCTTTCAGCTTTCCCCTACTTCACTTTCTGTATTGCTTTCCTTATCACATCCTTTGTCACCTCTACATTTAACTTGTCTGTTTGTTCATCCTCAGGTATATGTCCCTCTGCATTCTTTTAGTCATTCCATTCTGAGACTTCTGGACCTTCCTGTTTGTGAATCTCCCTGCAGTATTCCTTAAATCTTTCTCTGATTAACTCATCCCCTTCTAAATATTCCTCATCTCCTCTGCTTATCTTCAATTTCTCTCTGTCTCCCTGCCCTCTCCCTGCCTTTTTTTTTTTGCTAACTTTTTCTTGTGCCTCCCCAACTATCCACTAGTAGTCCCTCCAGTACCATTGTTGAATTGTTTGCTTCATAATAATGTTACTCTCTAATTCCATTCTGGTTGTTTTTTTTTCCCCTAATCTCCCCCTTTATGTATCATCACTTGTTCTCATTCCAGCTCTTCAGTCATCCTTCCTTTTTTCCTTCTCCACTCATTAGTTTTCCCTTGACAGTGACCTTGATCCCTTCCCACCAGTATTTTCTTAGGTGGCTCTGTCTTTCATATTTGTCTTGTAATGACTCTTTTATTAGTCCTTGCAGTGTTTCTTTCTCTTTTGTCTCCTTTCATTTATAGTTAGCCCACCTCCATTCTCCCATTATTTTCTGTTCAAGCACACTTACCTTAAGTCTCATTACTGTATGATCTGATATGTCTCTCTCCTGTATCTGGATCTCCTCCATTATTTCCATTAGGTTTTCCTTACCTAAGAACTTGTTTAGCCTACATGCCTGTACCAGAATGTTTATTTTGAAGCTTTATTCCCTCTTAGTTGTGTGCTTTTCCCTCCACATGTCCAGCCACCTTCTCTCTTTTGTTGCTTGGACTAGTTCTTGTCTTATCTTTGTGTTATATTCCCTCCTTCTGTAAGACCTGCATTTTCTGGTTGTCTTGTGACATTATAGCCCCCAGCCAATTAACTCTATTCCATATTTTCTTGTATGTGCCCATTTAGCAAAAAAGTTCTTGTAGAATTGTTCTTCATCCCTGTAGTGTGCACCCTGTACCTTTACCTGCCAGGTGATCTATCAACCTATCCTGCTTTGATCAAAAAAAAAAAAAAAAAAACACAGAACCAAGCATGTCCAAGGGTCAGCTTCCAGTTTTTTCTCTTATCCACCTGGTGAATCTGGGCATACTGGGTCATGCAGCAATTGCCTCATGTACACAGACAATCTTATCCTCCTACCACCCAACACTACAACCTGTGAGAGATGCACTTACATAGCCAAACTGGAAGCAAAGCTCTCTCCAACCAAGATTGTGCTAGAAAATCAAGAGGAGAAGGTTAACACCTGCACTACACCTCAAACAACACATATTCCTTCAAAACCCTCACCACCAACACCCACACATAGCAACACTAAGCACACATATGCGGAGGCCCTCAACATTAACCTGCCCAAGCAACAAGGACCTCCAAAGCTGAAATGCAAACAAACACTAATCACAACCAAAGTATCACATAGCTCACAACACCAGTGTGCCACCCAACAACAGACCCTAATGCAAGATAACTTACCCAACACTTTAGTCATAGGTGACTCTATAGTCAGGCACACTGATGTCCCACTCACCAGGCTGAACAAGGAGAAAATTACAGTCAGCTGCCTGTTGGGTGCCAGGATCTGCCACATAACGTATGCACTCAAGTCACTCCACAACAAGTACAAATACTACTCTGTCATTGTCCATGTTGGAGTGAATGACTTGAGACATACCTCCCTGGACTACATGAAAAGAGACATGGAAGAGCTCTTGGATCATGTCATCCAGGCAGGTATGACCCGAGCCCTGAGTAGCATCCTGCCTTCTCCCAGAAGGATACCACAGTGTAAGGGCAAAATGATTAACTTCAACAATTGCCTAAGCTTCTGGTGTCATTCCAGTGTCTGTCTGCCTGGGACAACATGATCGACAAACCACGATGCTTTGCCAGAGATGGTCTGCACCTGTCGCCCCTGGGATTCAGGTTACTGGCTAAGGCTCTTGCCACCCCTATAGTGCCTTTTTTTTTAGGCAAGGCTCAAAGGACAAAACCAACACTGTAACAGGTACAAGTATGCAAAAGCTGAAGGTAATGTTACTCAATTCTAGAAGTCTAAACCTCAAAATGCATTCTCTCGAGGCACTCCTAAAAATGGAGAACATCGATATCTGTGCAGTAACTGATACCTGGTTCAAGGCTCCAGAGAGCACCCCTGCAATACCAGGCTACAACTCTTACCACATTTTTCGGCCACCAAACCAGGAGCGAAACACTAATGGTGGAGGAGTGGCCATATTCACCAAGGATATTCACACCTCCAGGCTAGTTGCCCAACTCAATGCATCTGAAATTCTCCAGGTGCAGCTAACACTAGGTAAGACTGCAATCCAAATTGCAGCTTGCTGCAGATCCCCCACCATGCCCCAAGATTTTCACTACACCTTTCTAAACATACTGGAAAATATTAAGATACAACCAAACACCCTAATACTGGGTGATTTCAACTACCCTGCCATTAACTGGGAAAACTACTTGTGTACCAACACCTTTGCCCAATGGTTCTTGGAATTCATACATTCCAATGCCCTGGATCAACTAATCCATAGTCCCACCAGGGACTCAAATATCCTGGGCCTGGTCATTACCAACATGAGAAATTAATGCTCCACACCAGTGGTCACACCCTCATTGGTTAGGTCTGACCATAAGCTAATCACCTTTGACATCCACATCCCACCCCCACCTCCTAGTAAGGAAACATCTGTAAAAAAACTTCTCCAAGGCCAACCTCAAGTCAGAAGTGATGAACTTCACGACACCCATGCAGACGGGAACTGAAAGTTCGACTGCCGAATCCTACACTAAAGCAATGTATGAGCACATCCACTTGTGCACGAATCGTGCCATCCCAAATGAAACAAAGAAGCTTTCCTCCAAAAAAAGGAAGCCAATCTGGTGGTCCCCTTCATAAACAAACTATACAACAGAAGGAAGAAACTGTTGCAGAAATAAGGAAAATCCCAGGATGCAAAAAACTCCCTTACCTGCCTCAGTAAGAAGCTGAGACCCCTCATAAAATCCTCCAAAGCTAGTTACGAAAATAAAATTGCCAAAGATTCCAAAGCCAACCACAAGGCATTCTATAGCTATGTCAAGAATCTAAATGGCAATGCTCAGATCTGCTCTGAGCTACAACAGAATGGCATTAAATATACTGATCCCAAGGACATTGCCAATATCCTGGCAGATCGATTCAGTGCCAGCTTCACCCCCCTCTCAACCCCTAAAGGGCCCGTCTCAATACTAAAAGATTGCCAAATTCCAGTAATCATGGCCACACAGGTGAAAACTGCACTCTCCAAAGTTAAGAATACAGCATCCATAGGACCAGACGACATCCCGGGCTGTGTACTACATGAATTACAAAATGAACTGGCACCTCACCTAAGTGTCATGTTTAATCATAGCCTCACCTCAGGTTTCATGCCCACTGAGTGGTGCACAGCTACATTTATCCCACTCCACAAAGGGGGATCTACCTTGGATCCTGGGAAGTACCGTCCCATCAGTCTGACGAGCCTGATCTGCAAGGCCATGGAACGTATTATCATGGAACTTATAAACAAAGACATTGGCAACCTTCAAACACTGGACCCCACCCAGTTTGGGTTCATGAAGGGCCGATCGTGTCTCCTGAACCTGATTGACTTCTTTGAATCAGTCTCCAGAGGCGTGGATGAGGGTAAGGCGGTCTACACAGCCTATCTGGACCTTGCCATGGCCTTTGACACCATCCCCTACTCTGGAATCATAGATAAATTTACCAGGATGGGCATAAATCCCTACATCACTCGATGGGTTGCCAACTGGCTTACTGACAGAACCCACAATGTAAAAGTAGCCGACTTCAAATCTAGCTCAAGACAGGTGACAAATGGAGTACCTTAGGGTTCAGTCCTGGGACCGCTCTTGTTTGGCATCTACTTTTCTGAAGTACAGGCAAACACTAAGGGACTCTGGCTAACAAAGTTTGCAGATGACTGCAAAGTGGGAGCCATTATTGAATCCCCAAATGATGTGGATATTCCACAAAAGGGCCTCCCAGAAACAGATGCTTGGTGCCAGAGCCATGGGCTCAAACTCAATGCCAAGAAGTGCATATAGTTATCCCTTTTGGGGAAAAAACATGTACCCATGAATTACCACATAGGTGGTAGTACATTAAACACTGAAAGTGTAATAAGAGACTTAGGAACACAGGTGGGTAGTGGTCTCACCTTCGATAACCACATCACCACAACAGTCAGGAAATCCTTCTATGTGGCACACCTCATCACTAAGGGCTTTTCATCCAGAAAAAAGGAGGTCATTGTCCCACTGTACTCATCCCTCATTAGACCCATCATAGAGTACAATGCCCCATTTGGTATGTACCTCACAAGACATCTGCAACAACTGGAAACACCACAGAAACACCTCACTAAAAGAATCACATGCCTAAAGCAGATGCCCTATGCTGACTCACTAAAAAAACTCCAGCTATACTCTGTCATATATCGTCTACTCAGAAGCAATCTCTGCTTAACATACAAGGCCATGTGAAACCCAGAGCTGTTGGACATGCTACACTTAAAGAAATCCCAATCCATCAAAGCCAAATGCTCCAGGGGCCTAAACCTTGTCATCCCAATGAACAAAACATGTTGGAGGGATAGGTTCCTGACCCAGAAACTCCCCATACTCTGGAATAGAGTGCCCATACATGTCAAGCAGAGCGCCTTCTTGGCCCTTTTCAAAAGGAGCATTGATGACTGGATGGGAAATAGTAAATTTACCCCGGGGATCACGTCAGTTGCCCTGCTAGACAGGGGTCCAGGGAAGTAAATATTGTGGGAAGAAATAGCCAGGGAATTGTTATGGCTAGGCTTGTACAGGCCCTAGGGCCAATAGCCTAGTATCAGGCTATAAACCTATGAACTTTATCTGTGGTTGTCTGAAAATTCTATGAAATACAAATTGCTAGTCCCGTTTTTGTCATCCTAACAGTATCTTCTCCCCATCTGTGATTTTCAAACTTGTTTCTTGTAATAGTAGTGTCTCCCCCAATCCTCTTTCATTTTTCCTTCATACTCTTACTAACAATAGGATTTGATGAACCCCCAATGCTCTACATAATAAACTGTATTTTCCTTGTTTTTTCCCATCCTTTCTCACTTTCCCAGTTGCTGCCATCCAGCGTAACCCTTTGTCCACGACAACCCTCCAAGATGAACATTGTGTTCTTTGGTGACTGGCTATGTTTGGACCCCTCCTTATTTATATCAGTCCTTTGGATCACTGCCTTTTGGCTCTTGTGTGTGCATGGGTATGCCCTGGACATGGTCCTTTTGAGATGTTCTGTTGTTCCCTTCCAGTGACTCTCACACTAATATATTCCATGCCAAGTACAACTAACTCTGGGCAAGACTGCAGTCCAAATTGTAGTTTGCTAAAGATCCCCCACCATGCCCCATGATTCCCACTTCTCTTTCTTGATATACTGGAAAATATTAGGATTTAACCAAACACTCTAATAATAGGTGATTTCAACTACCCCACCATTAACTGGGAAAACTACTCATGTACTAACTCCTTCACTCAACACTTTCTGGAATTCATAAATTCCAATGGCCTGGATCAGCTTATCCACACCCCCACCAGGGGCAACAGTATCCTAGACCTAGTCATTACCAACATGACTGACCAGTGTTCCACACCTGAATCCAAATCCTCGTTGGTCAGATCCAACCCATAGATTAATTACCCTAGATATCCTCATCCCGCCCCCACCCACCATTAAGGAAACCATGGTAAAAAATTTCTCCAAAGCCAACATTATGCTTCTTAAGACAGAAGTGGCGAACTTCATGACACCTTTGTAGATGGACAATACAGTTACGACTGCTGAATCCTACACAAATGCAGTCTATAAGCACTTATACGAGTGCATGGATTGTGCTATCCCAAACAGAACCAAGATGCTATCCTCCAAAACAAGGAAGCCAATCTGGTGGTCCCTTGCTATAAACAAACTCTACAACAGAAGGAAGAAACTATTGCAAAAGAGAGTAAAATGCCATGAGTGGAGGAGCTCCCTGGTCAGCCTCAGTAAGAAGCTGAGATTCCTTATAAGATCCTCCAAAGCTAGCTACGAAAACCAAATCACCATTGATTCTAAGGGCAACCACAAAGCAATCTATAGCTATGTCAAGAACCTCAGTGGCAACACCCAGGTCTGCTCTGAGTTACATCACAACGGCATGAAAATTACAGAACCAAATGATATTGCCAACATTCTGGCAGATAGGTTCAGTGCTAACTTTACCCTCCTCTCACCCCCTAAAGGGCCCATATCTATACAGGAAGAATGCAGAGTCCCTGTAATCACATCTATGTAGGTAAAAGCTGCATTCTCTAAAACCAAAAACACAGCATCCATGGGACCAGACAACATCCCAGGCTGCATTTTACACGAACTTCAGAACGAACTGGCTCTCCACCTAAGCACCATGTTCAATCATAGTCTCACATCAGGCTTTGTGCCCAGTAAATGGCACACAGCAACAGTTATCTGACTCCACAAAGGGGAGCCGCCACTGATCTTGGGAACTATCACCTATTAGCTTGACGAGCCTGGTCTGCAAGGCCATAGAACGTATCATCATGGAACTCATAAACAAAGACATTTGTAACCTCTAAACTCTGGACCCCACCCAGTTCGGGTTTGTGAAAGGCAGATCATGCCTTCTGAACCTGATCCACTTCTTTGAGGCAGTCAACAAAGTTGTAGATGAGGGTAAAGTGGTTCACACAGCCTATCTTGACCTTGCCAAGGCTTTTGACATCATCCCCCATTCTGGAATTATAGCTAAACTCACTAAACTAGGTATAAATTCCTACATCACAAGATGGGTTGCCAAATGGCTCACTGACAGAACCCACACTGTAAAAGTTGCAGACTCCAAATCTGACTTCAAACCAGTGACAAGTGGAGTACAACAGGGCTCAGTCCTGGGACCTCTCCTGTTTGGTATCTACTTCTCTGAAGTACAGGCTAACACAGAAGGCCTCTGGCTAATGCAGTTTGCAGATGACTACAAACTAGGAACCATAGTCAAGTCCCCAAATGATGTGGATATCCTACAGAAGGCCCTCACTGAGAGAGATGCCTGGTGTCAGAGGCATGTCCTCAAGCTCAGTGCCAAAAAGTGTATTGTCATCCCCTTTGGTAAAAACTCTGAACCCATGAACTACCATATAAACGGCAGTCTACTTAATGCTGAATGTGTGATAAGAGACCTTGGGACCCAGGTGGACAGTAGTCTCTTCTTTGATAATCACATCACCACAGTAGTCAGGAAATCCTTCTATGTGGCACACCTCATCACAAAAGAATTCTCATCCAGGAAAAAAGAGGTAATTCTTCCCCTCTACTCGGCACTCATTAGACCCATTATAGAATACAACGCCCCTTTTGGAATGTACCTCACAAGACATCTGCAGCAGCTGGAAAGGCCACAGAAGTACCTCACGAAGAGGATTACTGGCCTCAAACAGATGTCCTACACTGACCGTCTCAAAAAACTCAAGCTTTACTCTGTATAATATCACCTACTCCGTGGAGATCTCTGCCTAACATATAAAAAGCTATGTTAAACCCAGAGCTGTTGGACATGCTACACCTAAAGAAATCCCAATCCCTCCGAGCTACACACTCTAGGGACCTAAACCTTGTCACCACAATAAACAGGACATGCTGGGGGGATAGATTCCTGTCCTAGAGACTTCCTATACTCTGAAACAAGCTACCCATCTATGTCAAGCAAAGTTCCTCATTAGCACTCTTCAAGAAAAATCTTGATGAGTGGATGGGAAATAAGAAATACACCCCGGGGATCACTTCTGTGGCTCTGCTTGACAGGGGCACAGGAAATTAACTTTCTTGGGTGGCGTAAACCAGGGAACCTTGTTGGCTAGGCTTACTTAGGCCCCAGGACCGATAGCCTAGTACCTACCTATGAACCAACTCAGTACTGATGTTGCAGTCTTTTTACATTGCAACATTGTCATTCATTTCATTCATAAGTATCCCCTGCCCACTGTTGCTCACTGGTCTGGTATGGAAGATTCATTTATATGATAGTCCAACATTTTGTTTTGGGGGTTGGCAGTTCTACAGCTCCTTACTGTGCTATTTATATGCCACCATTCATTTATTTCACATTTTTTCTGTAGGTTTTTCTTTATCTTACTTTTCTCTGTTCCCCTATACATTTCTTTTCATGCCATCATTTGTTACTTCAGTGAACATTACTTATTATTTTCTAAGACTTTGCAATAAAAATAAGATGTTAAGTTGTCTATCGCGCCTTCATTCTTGCTGGATGGGTTCGGAGCCGACCTCGGCTCCGACTCGGCCACTCTAAAAGCTCGAGAGTTGGTTCCACTGGCTCGAGGCTCCCCTTATATCCCACAATGCTAGGCATGAGTTACCTCAGATCTCGTTTGCCGCTACAGCGATCGAGGTGTGTTTTCTACCGGCTCCAGGTTAGTGAAACTTAGACTAGTTTAAATTCTTTAGACTTAAGCTAGCTTAGTGTTTTTCTCTTTCCCCTTAGTGTAGTGGATACTTATCCCTTCTACTTTTTATCCAGCCCCCTTTTTTTCTAAAGAACTTATAAGTTCTTTCCCTAGGCCTTCGGGCCCTTCCTTCCCTTCCATTAGGGTGTGTATGTGTTTGATAGGAATTTTAACTTAACTTACCCTTTAGTTAAATAATTCCTTTTAGACCCCTATCAGTGTAATCTGTGTGTGTGTGTTTTCTGTGTGTGATTACACTTCGGTTCCTTGAGTATGTCCAAGGATACAAAGGTCTCAGGCTTCAAGAAGTGTGACTCGTGCTGTCAGAAAATGTCTCTGACAGACGGTCACACTTCTTGTGTGTATTGCCTGGGACCTTTACACCTGCAGGACTCTTGTGCTGTATGCCATGGCTTCAGCCCTAGAGTCCTGCAGGAGAGAAAAAACAAACTCATTTTAAGGGGTTTGATTAAGCCTGAAGGTTCCCTTTCTGTGACATCGGGGAAACCTTCTAAGGCTTCCAAGACCTCGGCTCCAGCTTCAGAGTCGAGGCCTAAGGCTTCGAAGCCTACTGCTTCATCGGCTCCGGCTGGAGCCGATGAGTCTTTGACTACAGTATCTGTGGTTCCCTCGGCTCCGGCCGGAGCCGAGGTATTAGAGATTCCTGGGTCGGCTCCGATCAGACCATCGGAGCCGACATCTAGAAAGCGATCGAGGTCACCGTCCCTTGGCTCCATTCATTCGGCTCCAGCGTCTCCCCTGCTGTCTGAACGGAGCCACAGATCTCACTCCTCCAGGTCATCGAGGCTCTCAGATCACGACCTCCAGAGGGTAGTGAGTCGACTTTTAAAGTCTGAGGCACTGGCCCAAATGCTCCAGAGTCCGACTCATCAGTCGATGCCTCAACTTGTTCCTATAAATATTCCTCCTCCGACTCCTTTGAGCTCGGAGCCGGGGCATCTCGGGACCGAGACTGTGGTAGCGTCGGAGCCGATACAATTGTCTTCGGCTCTGTTGTCGGCTCCGATTTCTTCTTTTGAAGAATCTCGGCGCCGGGCTTCCCTCGTCGGCTCCGAGGGGGTGAGTGGCATCGGACCCTTGTCCGACCCCCCTCTCCCTCTCGGTGCTTCGGCGCTGGTGAGCTCAGCTCCGACATCGGCCTCGGAGCCATCTCTGTCGGTGCCGAGTTAGGTTCTCAGCTTCTCGGAGCGGGGACCTCTGGCTCTGCCAGACAGGGATGCGTTCGAGGTCATGCGGAGTGTGTTGGAACCTTGTTCGACTCCACAGTCGGCTCTGACCGCCCCTCCCTCTTCGGTGCCTTTGGTTATGTCGACTCACTCCCTCATCCCAGACCGCAGAGAGCCAGCTCCTCAAGAATCCCCTGTGGGGATCTCATCCTCTTCCGAGGCCTCCCCTGAATTGGCAGGGGAGCCCCCTAGGAAGAGAAAGTGTAAGAGGAAGCACATAGACTCACCTGAGTCTGTCACCTCTGACACAGATTTAGAGGATTCCGAGGGTTCCCCACGTTCCCCGTCTGAAGATGTCTCTTTCGCAGACATTCTAGAGATCCTGAAACAGAGGGGAAATTGGCCAGCCCTTAACCCTTCGGAGGATGAATCTGTGTATCTTGAGGCATTTGGCTCTCGCCCTTCCACCTCCTGGGTGTCCCTCCCTTTGATCCCCTCATGCAGGTGGTTGCAAAGAAGGCCTGGACGGCTCCTGATTCAGTGGACCCTACCCCCAGGAGACCTTCCAAATTTATAACAGCACCAACTGACAAACAATTTCTCACAAAAGGTGTTTCTGTGGATGCTATGGTGGTAGCTGCTGCCACCAAGAAGGAACTAGCTGATCCTTCAGTGCCTGTTCATCCCCCTAATAAAGAATCTAGGTCTATGGACAGGTACGGGAAGCGGATGTTCTCGTCAGCGACCTTTACTATGCGTTCGCTGAACTACCTATGCCATTTTACTCGTCTTCAAAGAGACTTGATCAAAGAAGCGAGTGATATGTTGAAGGATCCTACAGCTGCGGGTTTTCAAGACAAGATGAACACTCAGCTGGCTACCCTGAACTCCATAGCTAACTCCTCCATGCGCCTCCTTTCTTATCCGGCTGATGGAGCGAGCAGGGCCGCAGGGACAGGTGTGGCCTTAAGCAGGCATGCCTGGATGTGGCTATGCAATTTTGCGGACCCCTTTAAAAAGTCATTCACTAATTCCCCGTTTGATGGATCATCTCTTTTTGATCCTCAAGTGAAAGAAACCTTGACTAGGTGCGAGACGGATGGCAAGACTCTTTCTGCCGTCGGAGTCCGTTTTTCTACTCCTTCTAGGCCTTACCCCAAAGGCCAGAAAAGTGGGAAAATGTGGTTCCGCAAACAATCTCAAGGGACTTCGCCTGACGCACAGAGTCGGTTCCCCGCCAGAGGCAGAGGGGGGAACAACAATGGTAGACGTCGCCCTAGATGCAGGGGGGGTCCTCAGAACCAGGGCAATCGAGAAACCTTCTCTGATAAGCCCTTTCAGCATCCCTGAGGTGTTGCCTGACTGCCCACCTTCGGAGGCAGTCGGGGGAAGATTGTCACTGTACCCAGAAGCCTGGCTATCCCTGACTCAAGACAAGTGGGTACAGTCCATCATTTCCGAAGGCTATTCCATTCCCTTCGTTTGCATCCCAAGACAATCAAAAAAATCCCTTCCAGATGTTCCACCCGCTCAAAGGGATCTTGCAGCTTTAGAAATTTCAAAGCTGCTTGTAAAAAGAGCAATTCAACCAGTTCCAGCAGACCAACAAGGATCCGGAATCTACTCCAGGTTCTTTTTAGTTCCAAAGAAAACAGGGGACTGGAGACCAATTTTGGATCTCAGTATCTTGAACAAGTCAGTCAAGAAAACAAGATTTCGGATGGTCACGCTGCAGTCCATCCTCCCCCTATTGGGAAAGAAAAGCTGGATGTGCTCTATAGATCTTCAGGATGCGTACTATCACATAAAATGAACAGACGCTCCAGAAGATTCCTCTGCTTCAGGCTGGGAACCAGTCATTTTCAATTCAGGGCCCTGCCCTTTGGTCTCACCACTGCCCCCGGTGTTTACCAAATGCATGGCAGTGGTAGCTTCTCACCTGAGACGTCAAGGATTCCAGGTGTTTCCATATTTGGACGACTGGCTCCTCACAGCTCCCACCAAGCATCTTCTTCTAATGGCCAGGGACTACACCTTTCGCATTTGTCAAAAGTTAGGCATTTCAATAAATTGCAAAAAGTCTGTTTTGTCGCCTTGTCGTACTATTACCTTCATAGGCGCAAATCTAGACACAGTCAACATGTCCACGAGACTAACACATCAGAGAATAGCAGACATACACAAACTGGTCTCGCTCCTCTTCAGCAGCAACAGAATCAAAGCCAGGTTAGTTCTGAAAGTGTTGGGGATTATGGCGGCTGCCATACCTCTGCTTCCATTAGCCAGATTCCACATGAGAATCCTTCAATGGATGCTCTTCACGCAATGGTCATACCAGCAACTTCCGATGTCCCACACCATTATGATCACGCAAACATGCAGAAATCATCTTCTGTGGTGGATGTCTTCCCCTCAGCTCTTATTGGGAAGACCTTTTGTTCCTTCCCCTCCGGTTGCTACTTTGACAACGGACGCCTCCCTGATCGGGTGGGGGGGGCATTATCAGGGCAGAACTGTCCAGGGCACATGGCAACCAGACGAATGCCACTTGCACATAAATGTTCTAGAGATGAGAGCAGTGCTTTTAGCGTTGCAAGCCCTCCAAGACTCTCTTCCCTTGGGAACGATAGCAATCCAGACGGACAATATGTCTGTAGTGTGGTATATCAACAAACAAGGCGGAACCAGGTCCTACCCCCTGTGTCGAGAAGCACTCAGACTGTGGCAATGGGCGATTTCTTCTCAGTGGTTTCTGATAGCAACGCACATCCCTGGGAAGTCCAATCAAATTGCGGACAAGTTGAGCAGAGCTATCCTCATGCCTCACGAGTGGTCTCTGAAAGACTCTGTTGTGAGAGAAATTTTTCTCAAGTGGGGTCAGCCTTGCTGCGACCTTTTTGCTACTCCCCAAAACAGCAAGTGCAGAGATTATTTCACCCTATTCCCTTTACCAGGCCAGCCCAGCAGAGACGCTCTAGTCCAAGTTTGGCCCCGGGCACTTCTGTATGCATTTCCTCCCTTCCCACTAATCTCTCAAGTGATACAGAAAGCTATCGCTCAGAAGGCCTCGTTGATCCTCATTGCTCCTTACTGGCCTCGACAAGTTTGGTTCCCCTTTCTACATCATTTTCTGTTGGAGCGACCTTGGCATCTGGACCTAGTTCCAGATCTTTTGATCCATCAGTCGGGTCAGTTTCATCGCTCCCTTCCCTCTCTGAACCTCACTGCTTGGTTCCTCCTATTCCAACCTTAGCCAGGCTTCCTCAAATATCTCACTCTGTTCGAGATATTTTGATAGCTTCCCATAAATCTTCCACTCGAAAGATTTATTTGAGTAAGTGGAAACGTTTTGCCTATTGGGCTCAAGGAAGGGACATAGATCCTTTCACTGCTTCCATCCAAATGGTCCTTGACTTTCTAGCTGAACTCTTCCATGCAGGTTCATCTCCTTCTACTCTTAAAGTTCAATTGGCAGCTATTTCTAACTTTCATGTGGGCATTTCAGAGTCTGCCATAATGTCCCACAAGCTTTGCAAAGCCTTTTGAAGGGAGTTTTTCTACTCAGACCTCCTATAAGAAATCCTCCTCCTCCTTGGGACCTAAATTTAGTTCTTAGTTCTTTGATTCTTCCCCCTTTCGAACCTGCAGCCTCCTGTTCTTTAAAATTGCTATCATGGAAGACACTCTTTCTGGTAGCTATTACTTCAGCTAGAAGAGTTTCAGAACTTCATGCACTCAGCTGTCGACCTCCTTATCTGTTGTTCCATAAGGACAGGGTATCTTTACGAACCAACCCGTCCTTTTTACCTAAGATAGCCTCGGCGTCTAACCTGAATCAAAGCATTGACCTCCCTGTGTTTTTTCCAGAATATTCTAACAGGTCTGAACAAAAATTGCATTGGCTAGATGTTCATCGTCAGTTAAGGTACTATTTGGATAGAACCAAACAATTCAAAAAATCTGACCAGCTGTTTGTCTCTTATGTAGAAGGCAGAAAGGGACTTTCAGTTTCAAAGGTATCATTATCTAGATGGCTAACATCTCTGATTTCCCTTGTTTATGAAGTTAGACACCAAAAGCTGCCTAACAAACCTAAAGCCCATTCCACCAGAGCTTTGGCTACTTCTATAGCCTTCCAAGACAGACTGCCTATTGACACCATTTGTGCAGCGGCTACTTGGGCTACTCCTCATACTTTCATTTCTCATTATAAGTTGGATTTAGCTTCTAGGCATAGAGCTAACTTTGGTTCCACTGTTCTCAAGAGTCTGTTCCGTTAGGCCACCTGGGACAAGGTGCTAGGGACGCGGTCCCATCCAGCAAGAATGAAGGCGAGATAGACAACTTAACATATAGAAGTTATGTTCTTACCATAACGTTCCATGTTAGTTGTCTTCTTCTCGCCTTCTTCTTGCGTCCCACCCTCCTTCCCCCTGGCCCGGACAGACCTAGAGGAGTTTGATTGTGACCTCTCTTTCTACCACCTCTTTACTTTAGGTATGCTGCTGTGCATATTTTCCTGGATCAGGATATAGGTCACCCTTTTCTTCTCCCTTGTTTATAGAGGTGGAATTTGTTTCTAGTTATTCTTTTATTATTATAAGCTGGGCCTAGCTTACAAACGAGATCTGAGGTAACTCACGCCTAGCATTGTGGGATATAAGGGGAGCCTCGAGCCGGTGGAACCAACTCTCGAGCTTTTAGAGTAGCCGAGTCGGAGCCGAGGTCGGCTCCGAACCCATCCAGCAAGAAGAAGGCGAGAAGAAGACAACTAACATGGAACGTTATGGTAAGAACATAACTTCTATTTTAATGTTATGCATTGTACGTCAAGTAGCTATGAAAAATATATTGTTTACCTTTGGACATTTGCTTGTATGCCTCCGTTGACTGCATAAGTAATCATTGCCCTTGAAATTGATTAATTTCATTTCATTGTTTTTAATGTTTTCATTCTGTGCTCCTTGGGGCATGTTTCACAAGGTAAAGATCTATTTCATTTAATACATCCTTCCTGGCCTGTCCACATTCACCTGCCTTTCAGACTGTATTTTTTCCACTTATTTATTAGTTCTGTCTTTCAGTGGTCAGTTTTAGTCATTATGTCTTCCACTTTGCTATTAGTTATAAATGCTTCTTTCCAGCTTTAGTCCATTTGTCCATCAGTTCAATTCTGAGTCACTTGAAATATCTGAAGCACCATCCTCCCATCTCATTAGAGCTGTCCCTTGTCTGACTTTACTTCTTTACTTTACTTTCTATGTTTTAATGCCAAAATCTCTGCTTGTTATTCTATCCGTTTGATGTAACTCTTTCTCTTGTTTCCCCTACATCATATTGTCTCTTTTCTCATATGCTTGTGCTTTTCTTTGTGATCTGTTTACTTCCTAATCTTTTTTAGTGACATGTGGCCCCTCTGCACTTCCTGGTTTTGACTTCTGTCCTGTGGGGGTTTCAGCATTGCATGTCCTCCCAGTGTCTCTGTCTCACATTTCCTACATCTAAAGTTGCTCTCTCAGTGCATGGCTTGCATGCATTTCACATTTTTATTTTGCCTGGATTGTTTAGCTATCTGCAACACCCTTGTTTAAATTTTTTGAACATCCTGCACATCATGTAGTCTGAACTATTCCTCTTTTTGCTGTATTTTCAAAGTTGCAGAATATTTTAACCATGCAGCTGTTCCATTCATTCTTAGTTCATTAAATACCTCCAGTGTAGCTTTCCTTCGACACAGTGAATATTCCTCAGCCAGCTTTATGAACATCCCAACAGTAAGTCTTTTTTTGCTTGCCTTATTAAATTTCATTTTTACAGCAAAGGAATGGAAACCTGCCAAAATATGCCTGGGTCTGTGCTGTGCTTGCTGATTGCTGCCATCCCACTCTATGTATCTTATTAGTGTTTCTTGATTTCCTGGTATCAGAATCTTTCATGTAATAAATGTTTTGCAGATTGTTCCAGTTGACTGTTTCTCACTCTCTCTTGTTTTCCAACTATCCTGATATGACGCTTTCTTGAGCAGTTTTCAAGATCAGCTATATTCTCTCTCTGTTTTTATGATGTCTGTTAGTTTCTGTATTCTAAGGATCTGTTTTGCAGCTCAGCTTTAATTGTCACTGTTATCTTCCTCCAGGTCTTGCAGCTTTCCTTGCGGCTTTTCCACTCAGTTTGTTGCTGTTCTGTTTGTTTAAAGGAGTACACATCCTGGGCTGCTGTGATTACCTTTTTAAACAAAATGCACAATTGTGCCTCATTATTTCAAGTTTTAAAAGCAGTCATCTGTTTCTCCTTTTATTCGTGTTCTCTCATCTTTCATTGTGGGTTGTTTTTTTCTTTTTCTTTCTGGGAACACTATATTTATCCAAATTTCTAAAGGCCATACCTCTCAACCTCTTAGCACAAAAAAATCTGGACAAAGAAAAAAATAACTGCGGGACAAAAGTCCCAAAAACAGAAGCAGATAAACTTAGAAAGTTGCCATAATAAAGGGTCTTGTGTTACCATACGTTTTCTGAAGGATATGTAGTCTGAAATTCAAATGCCTGTCATTATTTAGTGAATTCAGTCCTCACTGATTTCCACAAAAATACAGAAAACCGGAAATTTTATGAGGAACAAACCAAAAGTAGGAGTCAAAAATCTTGACATTCTGTGAAAATGTGGACAATTAAGAGGTATGCTGCAAGCTTAGTCCAGAGCTTCGGGTTTAGGCAGCCATCTTGGCTGGGCTCTGTAGCTCCAAATCCAAAAATTATTTTTTTATTCAGTTTTTAATGAGTAGTCTTGCATTTGTTTATTTGCTTATTTATTTGTATTCGTTAACAAGGAAAATATGCCTCAATGTAGCCTGTTTTTACTTGATTCCTAAGGAGAAAAGCTACAACACAAATTTAAACAGATTCACCTTGAGCAGGTTTAAATCAAGTAAAACATTGCTAGCACAAAAAAGAAAGGATAACAATAGCAACACAGCATTCTGAACATTTGGAAAAAAAGAAAGAGCTGTAATGCTAACCATTGGAGCAAGCTATTTGCTGATATGCATGTGTCTTTTCATAGTATGTCTCAGGTTTGCCAGTAATGCATCACCAAATCAAGGCTGTTCATAAGACATAACTGTCAGATGTCCTTGATTTTGTAGAATGTCCCTTATTTGCTTAATATTTTTGCCCTGTCCCTCATAATGTTTTTGATTTTCTGGTATATTACTGTGGATTACAGACAGTAATGACAGTCTCATGAATTTCATACTCATATGTGTTGTTATATAAATGTATATTGGTGCAAAACTTGCTGTCATGTTACTTTTCAAGTGAATTAGATTATTATTTAAAAATTGTCTCTGATTTTGTGTCTTTGTCCTCTTCATTATTTTTGATTTTGTTTAGAATTCTTGAGCAAAGAAATTGAAAGGTGTGTCATGAGGGCACAGAATATCATATTTGTAGTTAAAGGAGAATAAGTTTTCTTGTTAACATTTGGTGAATAATAACTTATTGACAGAGCTGACAGAAGTGTACTGCTGTCTTCCAGCAGTGTGCTACTATCCAGACATAATACAGTATATTACAAATAGCAGAAGAGGATGAACTGGAGTAATTAGAGGTCAGCTATTCCCAGAATTGACTCCATCTGCAATTCATATGGAGGTACATGTATTGGTAGCATATTTAAATATGACTGCAAATTCTTCATTAGACATTTTGCTCCTTGTGCTGTCAGAACTGTCTGGGTATCTTTCTTCCATATTGTTCTTGTTTCTGCCTGAAAATCCTGGTATTTTTTAATCTGTGTCTGCATATATAAGACAGTGAAATCACTGGGTGCAGCAGTTTCAATGATCAATGCTACTTTTGCTTTTTTTTCCTGGAGTACTGTATTTGGTTTTCTTGCATCTATTATTTGAACTGCAATGGGTGATTCCATGTAATAGTTAACTTCCATATTGCCTACAATGATTTGTGGTTCATGTTTCCAATGCTTCTCAAGTACTTCAATATTATACTGTTTAGAAAAGCCCCAATGCAACAGTTTTGCCACATTATTGTGTCTTTCAGTATACAGTTCCACTGCCATAAGTGTGTCATACCCAGCAAGAAGATGTGTGACTGTTTCCAGTTCTTTTTTACACAACCTCCATTTGTTTGTTTCTCTCACATGTTTAATGGACTTTGTAAATCAACATGTACAAAGACCACAATACTGGGCTGTCATCATTAACCTTTCATCTTTTGGTTTCAGTTCACCTGTTCTTGACCATTCCTGTGTCAAATCCTGATCAACATAAGGTTGTTCTAGGAGATCTCAGTAATTCTTTTTTCACAGGGAAAGGAAGTAGCGGCCATCATTGGGAATTTGCCCCTTTCTCCACTGTAGTGCGATCTTGGAGTTGATATGCTTAGCTCGGGGGGGGGGGGGGGGCAAACCCCCCACTTTGCTGAGTTTTAAAATGTCTAGTGTTTGTTATGATCAGTAGCTGGCCGACTGTTTTTTTCCCTGTGAAAAAATTCACTGAAATGATTGTCGGCTAAAATGACTTTTCGCTTAAGCGGGTTCGATGAATAGTCATTTGCTGAATAGACTGTTCGACAAACTGATATAGACCAGATTTCCTGGTTGTACAACCTACTTTCATTTGGTTTTCAACCAAACAGTACAGTGATTCTACAGCTACCGCCACAAGTCAGAATTAACTCTACTCTTTATTTGCCCATCTCCCTATCTTTAAGCACTCTTCAAAGCCCTGTTTAGAGCTCCTTGTTTTTCTCACCCTTTGGATATTCTCTTTTCCCTGTCCTGAAAAATGCTCAACTGATGTTCTGTTTCATGTTCTGAACATCTGCTTTATCCATTTCTTGCCACCAGTTCTCTTTTTTTCTTCCATACACTCTAGCAACTGATGAGGAAGAGATGGAATATACTGTTTGCTAATTGCATTGGTTGTTTATTTACCTGATGGTCACATACTCAGTAAAAGCAAGTTTTGGAATTGCACTGGCTCTATATTACATCATGTAACAATGTATTTTCTGTGGGTTTGAGTTATTCCACTCACTTGATACCCCATAAATAAATAACTGTTTACTTGTTGCAGTATTAGAAGTGCTTCAGCATGTGGAGGAGCATTTCTAAAGGTTTGTAACTTCCATCTCTCCTGAAGTTATTTTATGGAGATGCTTCTAAGATACTGTTTTTGCTTCACTTTTTTACTTTAGATCATATTGTTGTCCTGTTTTATATTATGTTGAGTACTAAGTGTTACATGACACACAGTGACAAAGATTCATAGAGGTTTAGTACATTGTGTAGTGCTAATTAAAATAAGTAGAGTCATCACACATAGGGTATGTGTGATTTGCAGCTTGTTTGCACATATAGCAAAAGAATAGAATGATATGCAGTGCTTGCTAATGAATGCATAATGACACAGAAATGAGGAACCGCATGCAAGTGAGCCATATGATGCATGCCCAAAATGACAGACACAATTTAGAAACATATAAAACTGAGGTGCATACTCATTTTTAACGTCATTGAGAGGAGTGAGGCTTAGATTAACATCCACAGTTGCATGGCAGTTATTGGAGCCAGTGCCTACAGTGTTGCAAGTTTTGAGCATCCATGCCAGTGGAGGAGGTACACAGGGCATCTGAGATATGACCAGCTCACAGGCTAGCAGACTGTAGACCGTCTCCGTGTAGACAGGGGAATTCTAAGGGACCTTGTTGAACTCTGTTGCTCGCAAGTAGAATCATGATGGGGTGCTTGGTATGCCCATTCCTTTTAAAACTTGGGTATGTAGCTTTAACCATCTTTCAGCAACCTACTGGCAACATGTTTGGGATATCATAGGCAGCTTTGTGAATCCTGAACCAGTTCCTCGATATTATACTTCAGTGGACATTATTTTACTACATGGTGAGGAGCATATCTGGATCCCTAGAAATGCAGAAGAGAGAACCACCAGCTTGCAGTCGTTTTACAGCATTGTTTGTTTTCCTGAAGTCCTAAGAGCTATAGATTGCACATACACTTATTTCCTTCAGGGTCTGACCTGCTCCAGTGGGACCGAGATACAACAGTACAAAGAGCCTCTGCTTCCTTAACTGAGAGGTGGTCTGAAATGACCAGAGCATTTATTTATATTGCTTTACACATTTAGCACAAATCTGACTTATACCTAAAGGTTTCTGTGATGGGATTTCCCACAGGGCCATCTAGTTGGCAGCTGCACACATGCTAGATAGACAGATCTGCACACACAGGTAGCATATTTGCAGAGAGCAGGCCACATACAATATGTTGTTTGTTGTGTGTTGTAGACAATACCAGATATTCCGTAGAGTCCAGGTTGATGACCTTCACTACCAACCACCAGACCATGTAGGAAATGTCTTATAATGCAGTACATGCAGAAACATGTAATGTGGAGCAGGTGTTCAGCCTGCTCAAGGGATTCTGTTTCCTAGACATATCAGGAGAGGCACTGCAATACACTCTACATATGTGCAGCAAGATTTTTATGTGCCATGCTGCATAAGATGTCATTGTATAAACATGGATTGGCAGGTGAACTTTATGGCATGGCCTCCCATTCCAGCCATAGCGGCAACAAAAAGGCAGGATAGAGGGTCAGAGGAGGATTGAGCAGCAGAAGTAACTCAGCTGACACAGAGGTGGGTACAATACATTGCTGCAGTGCTAAGCAGGTGATGTCTGGTCCACCACTATGGGCCATGATACAGACAACACAAAACAAAATGATGCATACATTATCACACTTTGGATATGCAGGCAGTATGGATTGGCCATGCTATATATTGGATGTCATTATACCCACACATGTTAGGGGGTGGACAGGGCATAGTCATCATCACTTACACTGATTGGGGAGACACAGTGATAGGTGACAGCAACACTATGAGATGAGTTAGGGTTATGGAAGTGAACATAATAGCCACATTCTCTTAGTGGTTATAGGGAGTCAAGGATCGCATCATCCTGTGGTGGAGTCAAGGGACAACAGAACTGTTGAAAGTGTTCGCTGTTTTAACTTGCATTGTCAAGACCTAATGTGGTCCAGTGCAAAGAAGGGTAGAACTACAGCCCTCATTGGCTTTTTTCAATCCAATCGCATAGTACTCCCATTTTTTCCCTCCACCAATCACATAGACCCCTTATGTGAGATACTCATTGGTTTATTGTTTCCACCTATAGCATTCAACAATTTCAAACATAAACCAGTCATAAATTTTTTTCTTGATTCGTTAGCATCTGTATTCTCAACTGGTGAATGGATTTAGTTTAAAGCTTCTTAATTGTAAAAGAGTATAAACATCCATCAAACATTTGTTGTAACATTACACAACACTACTGTTATTTGATTTATATTTAATTCTTTACACTTTTTCCATCTTAGACAATGTCTTCTTGGGAGACAAGGTCCAGTGGGGTGGCATTGAAAACGTATGCACATTGTTTTTTTTCAACTTAATTGTACTATACTGGACTGTAGCAAATGAAGCATTGTACAGGGCAGATCTGGGGAATTTGTTTTTTTTTAATTATTAGTGTATAGTTTTCCGTATTTTACCCATGTCTTCTTGGCAGGCAGATCTGATAAAGTATCAGCAAAAGAACTGCTTGCGTGCTCCTTTACAACTTAAGTTTATTATACTTATTGACTTATTGTACCATTCAAGAGGTATGTTATTTGGCTGTGTTTAACTTAAACTAAAAGCCACACGTTTTCAAAGATTACAAGCTCTTATATCTTAATCACACACATAATTTCAGATTAATTTATTGGCCCACGACCCTAGTTCTGCGGCGTCGATGGTCACAATAAACGCCTAATACCTATCTGTAATTTCAAAAAATGACCTATCAGACAGAAAATATAAGTTATGTCCTCATAGGCTATGTTCAACCCAATCACATGGTACTACCTTTTCTTACTCTACCAATCATATAGAGCCCTGATGTGAGTTATTTATTGGTTCAATGTTTCTACCTATAGCATTCAACAATTTCAAATTTAAACCAATCATGTTATTGTTTCTCCATTCGTAGCATCTGTCATCTTGACTGTTGGTTTGATTTATTTAAAACATTTTTAACTGTAAATGAGTTCTAAAAAAATAGTATAAATACTTATTACATGTTTCCAAACATTATACAGCACTTTCCGGCCTTATCTTGCTAAGAGTTTACGTCTATATGAAGACTTGAGAAGCTCTGTTTTTAATTTTATTTTTATTGAGCTTGATTGAATTTACTTGGAATTAGCCTAGCTCCTTTTGCAGTTTTTTAACATCATGAAAGGTAAAAAACCCAAGAGAGAAAGAGAATTGCAAATGGTAGAACAAAAAAGAGAGCTCCACAAAACACTGAATTACTCACAGCAGTAAATCACAAAACAGTGAATACTTCACCCTCTTACTAAAAAAGCCCTGTTTCAATAAACCACAGCAAAACCAAGATCAAGTGTCATCTTGATAGTGTTACTGTTAAGGAAAGGGGTTTTAGTAACATAATGTATAGGGTTACGGTTAGGAACTTGAGCAAGGTTGGAGTTACAGTTAGGATTAATACACACGATTAATAAAATGTTGCAAGCAGGCGAAGCTAACTGTAACCATAACCCTATCCCTGCTCCTAACCCTACATATTATGTTAATAACAACCCTTTCCCTAACAGTACCACTGCAGAAGTCAAAGGGACACAAAATAAAGACAACACAAAACATGCACAACAC